>NW_005355708.1:4485558-4497991 GCF_000412655.1 Myotis brandtii | reverse complement strand
CTGGTGCATGGAGTAGATGGCGAACAGCACGGGCGGCGCCGAGAGCAGCAGGATGTGGAAGAGCCAGAAGCGGTAGTGCGAGACGGGGAAGGCGCGGTCGTAGCAGGTCTGGCGGCAGCCGGGCTGCAGCGTGTTGCACACGAACTCCTCCTGCTCGTCCTCGAACACCGCGCCGCCCACGGTGGCCAGCACCAGGATGCGGAAGATCAGCATGACCACCAGCCACAGGCGGCCCACCAGCGGCGACTGCAGCTGCACGGCGTCCAGCAGCGAGCTGAGGAACGCCCACTCCCCCATGGCGCTGGGGGCGAAGGGGAGGCGTCAGCGGCCGCAGTCAGGGCCCCCCCCCGCACCCATGCCCACGGGAGTGGGCCCAGTGGGACCTCCTCTAACCTCCTGGTGAGTCGGGGGTCAGCGAGGTCTGGGTTTAGCAGGGATTTTGTGGGAACAAAGAAGTTAGCCAGGGGGGCGGGGGCAGGAGGGGTTTGGTGAGTCTCAACTAGGGGTGTCCCTCTCCCTGGGGCCGGTGGGTGCTGGGAGGAGCCCCCGCCTGGCCCTCCAGCCTGACCCCTGGGCTGGCTCCGTTGGGCCTTAGGTTCCTCCAGAGCCCAGATTCGCAGGCGGGCGCCTTGGAGACCATCAGGGCCGCCCTGACTGCATTTGAGAAGCAGAACCCAGCTGCGCCCTATGTGCTCAAGGCTGCTTTCCGCGGGCGAGAGTGGTGCCTCGAACCCAGGACTCCAGACCCAATTTGGTACCCCACCTTTTTCTTCCTCTGCCCTTTCCCCTGCAGTGAGTTTCTCTCTGGATTGTGGGGTGACACAAAAGGACTCCTACTCCATAAGTCTATCAGGACCCTTTGTCCTGGGTATCCCCTGCCCTCCGACCCCAGTGAGGCAGGAAAGCGGCCCAGGCCTCTCCCACCTCCCCCCTGGCGCCCCTCGGCTCCCAGTCTCCCACATCTCCTGAGAGAGGCCCCCCAACACACACTCACACGGGCTCCACAGGCTCCGGACACCCCCAGACCCTCAATCGACCCCACTCACCCTGTTCCTGGAGCTGAGGTGTTAAAGTTGAGCGAGGGATCTTGGGAGATGTCCGGGACCTGTTCCTCCTGGTCCCTCTTTCATTTTCCCTTTCAGATTTGGCCGGGATGGATGACAGGACAGGATGGCCGAGAGGGGCTAGCTCTCCCCCCTCTCTTAAAGGGACAGGGTGACCCTGTTGGCTGGGTCCACCCTTGGGAACAGACATAGGGACACACCCCTTACTGGATTCTGCCAGCCCTCCCTTTCCCACCCCCTCCCCCCCATTCCACAGCTGTGTCTCCATCTGGAAACGGGGGGGGGGAGGCTGCACCCCTTATTGAGGAAACTTTATGGAAGCCGGTCCCCGGCAGACTCCCCCAAACTGGAAGGCCTAGATCCGCTATCGACTATCCCTTTAAAGATGGTCTTCGGGGCTGAAGGGCGGCTTGGTGCTGGTGTTGGGGGCACCGGCATTTAAGAGGCAGCAAAGCCGGTAGCTCTGGTTCCAGCTCTGCTACTGACCTTGGACAAGTCACTGAGCTCTTCTGGGCCAGAGTCTCCTGGTTGGTCAACTGAGGCGACTGCAGCCGACCCCCCAGTTTCCTTCCAGCTCCGCGTCTTAATGCTGAGGTCCAACCGGTTACGGAGGACAAAACACGGGCCAGAAAACTCCCGCACGGAAAAACACTTAGGTATCGAGAGCGACTGCCTTGGGTAGTTAAAGCTGTTACTTCCTGCTTTCTGTAATTCCCAGACTTCCTCTGGTGAGCATGTTATCTTATAACGTGGAAAATAGACAGAAAGGCTCCCTCCCATAGGCTCTGAATTGGATCATCTCCTGTGGCTCTAGGTGGCAAGAGAAGCTGCCCCATAGGATGACCCCTGGTGACCTGAGCAGCCAGGGAGGGGACACTGTTTTTCTAGGAGTTTTCCCAACCTGCACACCAGGCCCCTCCCTCACGGATGCACCTGCCCTGAGCCAGGCCCTGTGCGGAGCTCATCGCACGGGTTAGAGGACTGGAACCTTGGTAGCAGGGAGTCTGAGACTCAAAGGATCTAAGCCACCGTCACACAGCAGGTCCCAGCCTCAGGCCTGACCCTCCTGGTTCTGGGTTCATACTCTTAAGCCCGTCATGGAACTGTCCTCCGTCGAGCCTGGCTGCCTTCCCAGGTGGTGTCCCAGGGCCCGACAGTCCAGGGCTTTGACTGGGCCGGTGGGCACAGGCACAGGCACAGGGGTGGGCCTTGCTACCCCTTCCTGTGCGGGAAGGGTGCCAGGACTCACCTGCTCAGTGGCTTTGTCTTTCCCCTTCAGCCCTGGGGGTCTGTGTGGTTTTCCATGTTGACAGGGACCCCAGGGCTGGTTTCAGGAAGGGGTGGGAAAGGTGCCCTTCATCCCCTCTGGCTCAGGGGCCTAGCCCCGCCTGGAAAAACCCCAACTCTTTCCACCCCCCGTGCAGGGTTCCCTTGGGAATGGGCCTGGGTGGGGAGAGACGGTCCTGGATGAGGTCCAAGGGAAAGCACATGCTGGGGCCACACCCCCCAAAACAGGAAGTGGGGTGGGGGCACTGCAGACCTCACCCCATGACCTCCTCCTGCTTCTGGCAAAGCTGCTTTCCAACCCCCAACTTCCGTCCACAGGCGTGGGGCTCAGGGACACACCTCATCGCCCCTGACTGTCCAGGAATGGTCCCTGCCCTGTCCCCTCGCACCCTGCTGGGTCAGCCCACTGGGCCAGCCTGGAAAAACCCATCAGACCGGCCTGCCCGCGGGGGGTGGAAAGCGGCTGAGGGAGTGGTGGGCTAGGGTGGGGCAGGAGGCGGAGAGCCCATGGTCACCCTGTAGTGTCCCCAGCCCCCGATGCCACAGGCCAGACACAGGAGACTCTACAATCACGGCCCGTCCTTCCCAGATAGCGCTGTCCAGCTTGGGAGGAGGTGTTGCTGATGCTAACCAGGCTGGCGGCATGTGGCTCCATTCTTGGCCATACTTTCGGCCCGGGGCCCGTCCTGCCCTGTGCACGTTCAATCCCTGTCCCAGACACTCGCCCTACCCCGCCCGGCTGTGGAGCCACTTCCCACGTCTGCCACACATGGACACACACATGCAGGCACGTCACTGTTTGTGCCCAGTAAGTGCCAGCATCAGGAAACGACTGTATTTTCTCTTCCCTGTGCCCCTCTGACATGTTTAAAAGTCTTTACAGAAATGTTGCCTTCTAGTGAGGCCTTCACAACCACCCTATGTGGAATTTACCCCCCTGCGTCTTAGCCCTTTTCTCAGCTTTATTTTCTTTGCACTGATCACTACATAACATGCTTTTTCTTATTTATCCCGTGTAGCATCCATCTCTTCCACTATCACGTGGGCTCCAGGAGGGCATGGGTAATTAGCGCTTTATCCCCTGTCCTGTCTCCAGCACCCAGAACAGTTTCTGGCAGGTAGTAGATGCTCACTAAGTATCAGTCAGGTGGATGAGTGAATGAAGTGGGGTGGGAGGTTACAGAGGGTGCAGATCTTCTTTGCCTCAAATGATGCGAACCGTGGTGGGTCCCACGCCTCGGTCACTTGTTCTGGTGTCCTCTAGAGCAGTGGTTCTCAACCTTCTGGCCCTTTAAATACAGTTCCTCATGTTGTGACCCAACCATAAAATTATTTTTGTTGCTACTTTATAACTGTCATGTTGCTACTGTTATGAATCGTAATGTAAATATCTGATATGCAGGATGGTCTTAGGCGACCCCTGTGAAAGGGTCGTTCGACCGCCAAAGGGGTCGTGACCCACAGGTTGAGAACCGCTGCTCTAGAGCTTGTGATCACTGGAGTGGCCAATTGGAATGTCCAGTCCGGGGTAGAAATGAAAACTCCAAGATGGACTGATGGTAAAATCCTCCTGCCCCCAGCTCAGCCCGAGTGTGGAAGGTGCGGTGTGAGAGGCAGTGGGCATGGTTGGTTCCTGGTTACTTCTCCTAGTCCTCTGCACCTGCCCCCACCTGGCTGCACATTTTCTGACCCTTCAAACTCTCCCCAGGCCTGCATGCCCTCCGGATCCCACCGCCTTCTTCTCATGGGTTCCCCCTGCTCCTCTCGCTTCTCCCCTGGCCCTCAGCCTTAACAGGGGCCGGCTTGGCCCTGAGGCCTTACCTCCTTCCTTGGCTCAACTTAAGATTAGTTTCAGCTGTAGCAGCAAAAGTGCTAAACAAAAGATGCAAGGACACCTCTAGCTTGTAAAGGCCCCAGGAAGCTACCCTAACTGACCCACTTGCATATCATTGGCTGGGATGACCTTCCACAGGAAGCTGGGAAATGTAGTCTTTATTCTCGGTGGCCTTGCACCCGAGATGGGAGAATAAGCCTTCATCGTCACAAATCTGTTTCTGGTCTTGGCCCTCCACACCGCCTTGCGGGGGGAGGGGGTCAGAGGAACTCAGTTCCTCCAAAGGGGAAGCCTTCCCCGTCTTGCTTGTCACCTTGTCCCCAGGCCCTTCCAAACCACTGCCCCTCTGGGCCTTCCTTTCTGTGTCTCCGCCAAGTCCCATCCCTTCTTTCTTGTTCTTGAGCAGAGAAGTCATGACTGCCAACGGGAGGCCCCCACCTGGTGGTCTCTTTTCCCCATTTCACCCATTTCTAGGTTGTACCAGTAGCAGCTTTGCTCAGAAAGGACAGTAAGTGGGCCTGGCAGTGGCTGGGACCGGCAGGCGGCTCTCTGAGTGACCATGGGACTTGGGAGTCCCTCTCTTCCTTTCCTTGAAAGGCTGGAGTGAGTGAACTGACAGATGAGAGAAACAGCCTTGGGACTGGGTTGGGGAAAGTGTAAGGATCTGAATTGTCAAGAGGCATTTTTCAAAGTCCCTTTCCCTCCATGCAGCTCTGAACGGCCCCTGTTTGTAAGTGCCAGGTGGTATAAGCAACCACAATCTCTTCCTGCAGCCGTGGGTCCTCGACCTTCTTTCTCTCCAACAGCCCAGGGGCAGAAGTGGGATCAGATCAATTGATGGGCACAAGTCCCTCCCTAAAAGCAATACTCCTGGGTCCTAAGGACTGCCCTTGGCCAGGCTCTGGAAAGTCACAGAAAGTTACCAGAGTCAGAAGACAAAGTCACTCGTGGATTGGGCTTCCTTTCCTCTTGATAAAATAACATTTACTGCTATATCTTTTTGCATTCATCAGGATGTGTTGGGCCACTTTGAGGCCAATGAAGATACTGTCTGACTGAAAGGAAACAAATTTGACTTCAGAAAGTACTGAGGACCAATGTAAGGGGGAATGTAAAATGATACAACCTCTTTGAAAAAGTTTGGCAGTTTCTTATAAAGGTAAACCTACACCTTTACAATGACCCAACAATTCCAAGTTGAGTATTGACCCAAGAGAGATGAGAAAACATGTCTATAAAAAAACATACTAATGTTCCTAACAGCTTTATTTATAATAGGGCCAAACTGGAAACAACTCAATGTCTATCAACAGGTGAAAAGATAAACTATCCATACAATGGAATAATATTCAGCAATTTCAAAAAAATCCAGGGAACTAGCCCTGGCCTGTGTGGCTCAGCTGGTTGGGGCATCACCCTGTGCACCTGGAGGTCACCAGTGCGGGGCACATGCCTAGGTTGCAGGTTCAATCCCAGGTCAGGGCGTGTGCAGGAGGCAACTGATTTATGTTTCTCTCCCTTCCTGCCCCTCTAAAAATAAATAAAATAAAATAGGAGGAAACATTTGTTTTGTTTTTTGGTTAACCCTCATCTGAGGATGTTTTTTCCACTGATTTTTTAGAAGAGAGGGGGAGAGACAGAGAGAGGGAAACATTGATTGGTTGCCTCACATGTGACTGGAATCGAACCTGAGACCCTTCAGTCCTGAGGTCGGCACTCTAGCCACTGAGCAAACCGGCTAGGGCAGTGGTCGGCAAACTGCGGCTCGAGAGCCACATGCGGCTCTTTGGCCCCTTGAGTGTGGCCATGAAGTTTGAATCGCACTGTACATGCACGCCCCACGTGGTATTTTGTGGAAGAGCCACACTCAAGGGGCCGCAGTTTGCCGAACACTGGGCTAGGGCAAGGGGGAACTATTGATACAAGCAACAACATGGATGAATTTCAAAAGCATAATGCCAAATGGAAGAAGCCAGACACAAAAGCATACATACTGAATGATTCCATTTATATGAAGTTCTAGAATAGGTAAAACTAACCTATAATAGTAAGATTCTGATCAATCCTAGTCTGGGGTTGGGGTTAAAGAGACACATAAGAACTTTTTTGGGAGGTGGAAATATTTTTGTCTTGATTGTGATGGTGGTTATGTAGGTATTTACATCTGTCAAAAGTCATCCATCTGTACATTTAGAGGGGTACATTTTA
This sequence comes from Myotis brandtii, assembly GCF_000412655.1. Lineage (NCBI taxonomy): Eukaryota > Metazoa > Chordata > Mammalia > Chiroptera > Vespertilionidae > Myotis > Myotis brandtii. The sequence continues at coordinate 4,491,598 of NW_005355708.1, read as the reverse complement.
TGCATGTAAATTATACCTCAATAAAGTTGCTTTAAAAAGAAAAAAGTAATGTTGGTCTGTACTGCACCTCTTTTGAGGCGATGAGAGAGAATAAGACTGTCTCTACGTCATCGTTACACACTTCTCTGCCCACCTCTCTGGGCAGGCTTCTGTCCTCTTCCTTCACTGTCTGTTAGATGTGACAAGAATCTCAGGGTCTGGGCCATTCTTAGTAAATGCTACTCTTGCTAAATGTGAGATGTAGCACAGCATTTTGCAGACCAGCTGTAAACAGGATGAACTCAACCAATGAGTGTAGCCCACTGCAAAGAAGTCAACATGTAATTGACTAAACAAATAGTGTCTAGTTTTCAAGAGCAACTTGACCTCCTGCTCTAGAGATGTCATCATCAGGAGTTACAGCTGGCCAACCTTTTGCAAATGAGCTGGGGGGCTGCGCTTTAAATCACCTGTGAACCTTTTTGTATCTGAGGGTTGTATAAACAGGAAAGACTGAAAAGGCTCTTCAAAAGATGCTTTGATGGGGGTTATCCTCTCTTTAGTCACCCCAACAGCACCCACTTTAATGTGGGTGACAAATATAGTGAAGGCGATTCTGGGTTGAACACAGCTCAGCAGCTTTGCAAACTGTTCCCACAGGTAAAAAGTCAGGTGGTGGCTGCATGAAAGCTTTCTGGTGGCACCCAGAAGTGAAATTGTGCCCACCAAGCTTAGCATTTTTAATCCTCACAACTGAATAGGCAAAACTCAACAATTCTTTGCATTTCTTATTTCTTTCTTTCTTTTTTCTGCAAAAAGCTTTATTGTTTCCATTTGGCCCAATGCATGGGAGAGGACTTTAGGTTAAAAGAATGGCTAGTAGTTCCAGGGAGAGGCTCAGGCAAAAGCTAGACACCAGGGGGATGAAGAGGGGGCCTTCAAAGGCTCCTAGTCGTGCTTGAGGGTGAGCCTTTTGAAGAGATACTCGCCCAGCCCAGCCTGGGGGCCGGCAGCCTGTGGAGGTGAGTCAGGTGTAGCCCATCTTCTTGATGAGTTATACCTCCTCACCCAGGAAGTGGTTCTCCAGGAAGTCACAGAGCTGAGGGTCTGTGAAGGTAGAGTCAGGGGCCTGCAGCTCCTGACCCAGGGCCTGGGTCAGGTTCTTCTCCAAGTCCAGGGCGGCTTCCATGGTGTCCTGAGTTTTGCCCACTCATCTTGGGGAGGCTTCAGCACGTCCTGGAAGAGAATGTGGCCACCGCGCTGGTTTTACAACTTTAAGATGCTCAGTGCCTCACGCTTCTCCCACAACTCTCTCGGAAGAAGTGGCCCTTGCCCTTGAGAGCCACATCATTGCCTTCAAAATAGAAGCCCAGAGAGAGGTAGGTGTGGGCGCCCGCAGATGCAGGTTGGTCAGGCGGTTGACCGCAGCTTCCACCTCAGTGGGATAATTCCGACGAATTTGGGAGCTCATGGTTGTTCGGCAATCAGGAGTTAAGGTAGAAAACCCCCCGGTGAGTTGGCTGGTCTCGGAGGGGGTTCTGAAGGTGGTGACTGGATACGACGCCGGAGAGTGGTTGGAGAAGGGATGTCCCTGGGTCTGTTCTGTCCAAACGCTATAGAAGCAAGAGCCAGACGGCACTATCATTTATTATTTCTTATTAAGTATGTTTGACATTGTTGCAACACATCTACTTGTAGGAAGCCCATTGTTTCATAAAACTGTTCTACAGTGCGGCCATTTATTGCCAAGTTACTGTGCGTGCATGTCACTCTTATCGATAAGGCACTGTAGTGACACCAACATTCCCTGTGTGGGAATGTATCTACTGTCGCTACTTCACTCATGAGCACGGCCTGAAATAAGAACCACACGTTGCAAGAGTCACCTTATGACAAGGGAATCCAACAGCAAACACTATGCCAGTGAGGAACTGCTCTTTGTTAAAGTTTTTCCTGGTCTGGCAAAGACACGGCATATTAATGTGACTGTATTCTATTAATGTCTTTAGAACCAGAGCAGAAAAGTTAGACTTTCTAATGAAAGAGGACCTAGTGACTGCTTCCTAAGAAAAATTAAACTCCGAGTGAACTTATTTGCAGCATCCAGAACCGAGGCTGGTATATCTACTGTCCCAGGTGATCCTGGGTTCTTTAGGTACCAAAATGGACTTTGTATTAGTCCGAGTTCTCCAGAGAAATAGAACCAATAGGATCTACAGTTAAGTCCTCACTTAACGATGATGATAGGTGACGTAATTCCTGAGCCTGAACACCAGGTCGGTGACGTAAATCTGAGTCCCAAGGCCCAAGAATCAGGAGCACCAAGGTCTTAAAGGCAGATGAGATGTCTCAGCTTAGAGATAGCAAATTCGCCGTCCTCCTTTTTCTGTTCAGGTCCTCAGCAGATTGGATGATGCCCACCCACATTGATGAGGGTAATCTTTGCTCAGTTTATTTTATTTATTTTAAAATATCTACCTATACAAAAATATCTATATCTATATCTGTATATATATAAAAGCCTAAGCGACCAGCTGACCGGCCGATTGGCTGACCATCTAGTAGCTATGATGTGCACTGACCACCAGGGGGCAGACACTCAATGCAGGAGCTGCTGAGCGACAGCAACTTTGCAGAGTGCCCTCTCACACTCCAGGACCCCTCGGGGGATGTTGAACATCGGCCAGATCCCCGAAGGCCAGGCTGAGGGACCCCACTGGTGTATGAATCTGTGCACCAGGCCTCTAGTACATATATATGTATATTTTAATATGCATATTTTTTTTATTAATTTCAGAGAGGAAAAGAGAGAGATAGAAACATCAATGATGAGAATCATTGATCAGCTAAATTCTTCTGGAGACATTGTCACAGACACACTCAGAAAAACGTTACCAGCTGTCTGGGCATCCTTTAGCCACTCAAGCTGACACGTAACAATGAGCCATCACAGCGTTTTTCAACACAGCCTGCAGACATCCTGCTCAGGTTTGCAATGTGCAGACATGAGTGAATGAGAAAAGCGCCTGAGTTTGATTCCTGGAGTGGTAGCAGTTCAGCATCACATTAGAACTAGAACCTGTACATAACATTTATGAACAGGAAAAAAAATATTTTCATTTTCAAAGAAAACATGTAACATTTATCATTTTTCCAGGTTGTAGGTTCAGCCCTTGATTGGGGCATGTATGGGAGGCAACTGACCGATGTTTCTCTCTCTCCCTCCCTCCCTCTCTCTCAAATCAATAAAAACACACCCGCGGGTGAGGATTTAAAAAATAAAAAGTTCTGGGAAAACATGACTTTTAATGGCTGTATATTACATGGTAATCAGGATGTACTAGTTTCACCAATTATTCTCTAATGCAGGACATCTGTGCTCTTCCCAGTGTAAATAATGCTTTTGGACTCAAACTTTTTGCTTTAAAATTTTCAGAATAATTTCCCAAAGGTGGAATTACTGAGGAAAGGGATATTAGGCAGACAAGAACAGATATCCATTACACTTGAAGAAAAAGTGAGTTAAAAAGTTTTCTATGTGCTTGGATTTCAGGAAAAATGGCCAGAAATCACTGAAGTCCCATTGCATCAGAACAAATTTATCTACTAATACAATTTTTGAATCCCTTATTTTCTCAATAACCATTTTTTTATAACTTGTAATTGATGTAATACCTACTTATTTAAGCAATGTTTCATATTTATATATAGAAATAAATACATTTTATAAAGGGTCTAAATGTGTACAATCACTTAAATTTATTAGCACCAGAATTTTAATCTCCTAAGATGTCAGTGGCTTAAGGAACGAAGAGTCAAGGGATGTATTATTCCCTTGGAGTCTTTTTTATTTATTTGTTTTTTAAAAAATATTTTTATTGATTTCAGAGAGGGAGAGGGAGATATAGAAACATCAATGCTGAGAATTATTGGTTGGCCACCACCTATATGTCCCACACTGGGGATCGAGCCTGCAAACTGGGCATGTGCCCTGACCAGGAATCAAACTATTACCTCCTGGTTTATAGGTTGATGCTCAACCACTGAGCCATGCCAGTTGGGCCTTTCACGTCTTTTTAGTTAGCAAGTACTTTAATGATCAGGGGCAAACTTCTACTTTCTAAAGGGAAATTTTTCTGATTATTTTTCTTTCTAAAGAGGGTGCATATGCTTTTCGTCCACTATTTATTTTGCAAACAAAAATGCGTACTCACCGGACAGGGGTTTCACCTTTGATTTGTAAACTGCTTTCTTTTTTAAAATATATTTTTATTGATCGGCTGCCTCTTGCACACCCCCGGGTATGTGCTCTGACTGGGAATCGAACCATGACCTCTTGGTTCATAGGTTACTGCTCAACCACTGAGCCACAATAATTCTTAATGAGTAACTGGTATTCTTCATTGTATCATAATTTAAAATTTAGGTTACTTTTTATTTTATTATTAAAGAAATGTCAATATTTTGTATATGGCTTTTTGGGAGATAATTGTAGATTTACACATAGTTGGGAGAAATACAGAAATCCCTTATACACTTATCCCACTTTCCCCAATGGAAAGTACAATTATCTTAACTACAATATTGTTTTCTGTGTTACTAGAACTTGCATTTGTGTGTTTTTACTTAGTTTTTTGCATGTCCAATTCTTTTCTTGAACTAAATTTCTTAAAGTGAGAATTGCTGGGACAGAGTGTGGCCTTTTTGTTCAGATTCTGATGAAAGGACTCATTTTTCCTTTTAAAATATATTTTATTGATTTTACAGAGAGGAAGGGGGAGGGATCGTCAGAAACATCGATCAGCGGCCTCCTGCATGCCCCCCACTGGGGATTGAGCCCACAACCAAAGGTACATGGCCTTGACCAGAATAGAACCCGGGACCATGAGCCAAACCAGTTAGGGCCCTTTTTTTCATTTTTTTAAATCAACAGTACCCTTGGGGATATGTTTAGGTTATTCCTCTAACTCATTTACTTTTCTTCTAGTACCTTTAAAAAAGTTTTATTTTATTTAATATACTAGAGGCCTGGTGCACAAATTCATGCATGGGTAGGGTCCCTCCCAGCCAATTGGGGCTGGTTGGCCAGGTGGAGGGACTGCGGGAAGTTGGCTGTGGGAGTTCACTGACCACCCGGCCAGTGGGTAGAGACTGTAGGAGGTTGGCTGTTAGAGTGCACTGACCACCAGGGGGCAGCTCCTGTATTGAGTGTCTGCCCCCTGGTGGTCAGTGCGCATCATAGCTACTGGCCGGTCGTCTGGTCACAAAAGTCGCTTAGGCTTTTATATATATACTAGAGGCCCGGTGCACAAAAATTTGTGCACGCGGGGGAAGGGGGGTCCCCCAGCCCGGCCTGTGCCCTCTCGCAGTCTGGGACCCCTCGGGAGATAACGACCTGCTGGCTTAGGCCTGCTCCCGGGTGGCAGAGGGCAGGCCCAATCCCTAGGTGCAGCCCCTGGTCAGGCTCAGAGCAGGGCCGATTGGGGAGTTGGGGCACCACCCCCTGTCATGCACAGAGCAGGGCGGATCGGGAGGTTGCAATGCCGCCCTCACTCACGCTCAGGGTAGGGCCGATTGGGGGGTTGGGGCACCGCCCCCTGTCACACTCAAGGCAGGGTCGATGGGGAGGTTGCGGCGCCACCCCCTGTCACGCACAGAGCAGGGCCAATCAGGGGGTTGGGCACTGCCCCCTGTCATGCACAGAGCAGGGCGGATTGGGAGGTTGCGATGCCACCCTCAGTCACGCTCAGGGTAGGGCCGATTGAGGGGTTGGGGTACCGCCCCCTGTCACACTCAAGGCAGGGTCGATGGGGAGGTTGCGGCGCCACCCCCTGTCACGCACAGAGCAGGGCCAATCAGGGGGTTGGGCACTGCCCCCTGTCATGCACAGAGCAGGGCGATTGGGAGGTTGCGAAGCCACCCTCAGTCACGCTCAGGGTAGGGCCGATTGGGGGGTTGGGGCACCGCCCCCTGTCACACTCAAGGCAGGGTCGATGGGGAGGTTGCGGCGCCACCCCCTGTCACGCACAGAGCAGGGCCGATCAGGGGGTTGGAGCGCCAC
>NW_005355708.1:4465263-4485472 GCF_000412655.1 Myotis brandtii | reverse complement strand
CTCCTTGTTTTCTTTTCTTTTTTTTTTTATTCTGGGCCAGCTTTAGCTCTGAGGCCTCGCTACTGAAAACATAGATACAAAGTTTCGGTCTGGCTGTGTTTCAGTCCGGCTGTTTTCTGGGGTTTTGTTTAGCTTCTTATTTGCAACATAGTACATAGTTGCTTAGAGTTGCAGCTGAGAGGCCGGCAAGTGAGGCGGGGAACGTTGGAGTCCGCAGCAAGCAAGCCTCATGCTCGCTTCAGTGCCTGGCTGCCGGCCGCCATCTTGGCTGACAGTTAATTTGCATATACTCACTGATTAGCCAATGAAAAGGGTAGCGGTCGTACGCTAATTACCATGTTTCTCTTTTATTAGTGTAGATATATATATATATTTATTTTAGAGAGGAAGGGAGAGATAGAAACATCAATGATGAGAATCATTGATTGGCTGCCTCCTGTACGCCCCCTACTGGGGATCAAGCCCATAGCCCGGGCATGTGCCCTTGACCAGAATCGAACACGGGACCCTTTAGTCAGCAGGCCGATGCTCTACCCATTGAGCCAAACCAGCTAGGGCTAAAAATAGTTTTATTTTTGACATTTAAATATTTAGTATATCTACACTTAACTTTGGTGTAAGATGTGAGGAGGGGTTGGATTTATCTAATAGTTGTTTTTTCAATTAGCCAGTTGCCCCAATATAATTTACTGATATCAAGTAGTTGACTAGGTTTATTAAAATAGTTGTTGACAAATGAAAAAGAAAAAAAGTTGTTGAAGTAAGGAATTGTTTAAAAATATACACACATATTTAAAACGCTTTACTGATGTAGGGCCAAGAACTTTTGAGTGTGAAGAAAAATGCAGTACTCATGTATAAAATTCCTAGAGAAAAAACTTGATTGGCCTCAATTAGGTCATGGTGCCTATCTCTTAGACGCACCACTATGGCCAGGGGCAGTCAGGAACATTATAATATGATCAGAATAGTTCTCACAAGGAAGTGAAGAAAAAAGTGTCTAAATGCTTATTTAAAAAAAGTGAAGAGGGATTTTACAATAAGAAAAAGGTATAATGCAGGGAGAAAAAAGGACAATCAATGGGTTGCAATGTTTAGAATGTTTTATTGAAGTACAAAATTGTTGGAATTAAGCTAAAAGGAAATACATAGTAAATATTTACAACATTGATTGATAACACCACTGAAGTCACACACATGTAAAAGGCAGAAAGGTCTTAACAAGTTTGCAAGTTGAAAATTATAGAGATTTCCTAAAATGGATATAACAACTAATTGCTGAGTATGGAATCAATAAAATATGTAATATCTTTGAGTAAATATTGAGCTCACTCTTCTGCAATCCAACACTCTATAGAAGTTAGTTTTTGGGAAATTCAGACTCAGAGGCAGCAAGAGGAGAAAAGTGAAAAGTTGAGATAGTCACATAACTTATGGTATAATTTCCTTCATCCTAATGTCTGTGTTGAGGTTAAACAACCAGGGTGTTTTTTTCTTCAGCTTCTGCTGATATTCTGAAGAATATGAAGAATATAAGCAACTTCTCATTACTTGAACAAAAATTCAAAAAAGGCTGACTGGCGAGTATATTTTGTACTACAACTACAAAATTCTATCTGATGGAAAATTACCTATACCACAAAGAGAAAACAGAATTAATCATGCTTTACCTCATATTTATGAAAGTAGGAAAGGAGGTACAGTAGATAGACACTTATATCAAAGTGCTCCAATTCTAGCTTAATATATGGCCAATAAACTATGCTGAAGTGACTACTGCATAACTATCTCTAGAGTCCAGAAGTAAAATCAGATTTTAAAGACAAAAGAAAATAGACTAAAAACATAGACAAAGCAGAGAAGAAAACAATGCCCGTGAGATGGACCACCCTTTAGATGGTGTTATAAAGAGATAAAGGACACTGTGAACCACACTTCACTTTGATGGTTCCAGATTAAAACTATCTTCCCCAAACTAAATTCATAGGGGAGGGAACGAAAAAAAAAAAGATTGAGGTAATTTTAAAACCAGTCTTCAGCTCAATAAGATCATTACTTAAAATAATCACCTCACATTTTAAAACAGATCTTCATCTGATTCTTCAAGGTACTTAATAGGTTTCTTTGTCCGTCCAGATTTTACCCGAGGAGCCACAGCTGAGTCCAAGTCCATATGGAAGTCATCACTTTCCCCCTTGGATTTCTAAGAGAAAAGCCAAAGTAATTTGCACATGTTAACCTGACAGCAGAATTTCAATGTAAAAAATATGTAATCTAAGTCTAAGACAACTCTCTCATGGACTAAGAGGTATATAACTTTGTTACTAAACTAAATACAGTAAAAGCTAATGAACTGGGATTTAAATTTTCTTACAAATGTGCTAAATTATTAAGAGCAAAGCTTGGTTATGTTTTGAAACACCTACAGCAGCCCTAACCAGTTTAGCTCAGTGGATAGAGTGTCGGCCTTCGGACTGAAGGGTCATGGGCTTGATTCCGGTCAAGGGCACATACCTCAGTTGCAGGCTCCTCCCCAGCCCAGGCCCTGATCAGGGCTCCTGCAGGAGGCAACCAATCGATATATTTCTCTCACACTGATATTTCTCTCTGTCTTTCCCTTTCTCTTCCACTCTCTCTAAAAATCCATGGAAAAATATCCTTGGGTGAGGATACACACACACACACACACACACACACAACACAAAAACAAAATCCACCTACAGCAAAGAATTAGGATAAACACCCACCTTGCTTGTGACTGCTTTAGAAATCATTTTCTCAAAATTAGAGTCAGAATCATCAGAAGAGGATGCCTTCCTTTTGCGGCGAATCTTGGTTTTGGGGGGATCTGGCTTTTGAGGGACATCAGAAGTCAAGCTTGGATCCTTTTTAGTTCCTTTTGGTGCAGCCCTTTTTTTGGCACCTGTAGTGGAGGTGGAAGACTGACCTGCAAGTCAACACAAGCATTCATCATGGCCACTCTAACATTTGCAACTGTGTATAAATCCTGTCCTGGTCATAGCAATGAGCTAGATAATGCCTGGCATTTTGAGAAACATGCTAATCTTAAACCTTTTAACCACCATTTTTTATTATAAACATCTAAAGATTAGATTTGCTTTCATTTGGAAAATACTTAATTTTAATATCAATAGTAAAATTTGGGAATAAAAAATTAAGATTGACTTGTGGCAACCAATATTAGTTAATCCCAATATTATTAACACATCTCTAAGACAGGCTTTTTGCCGCTGTTTTCTTTACTGTCATGTGACCTCCTGGTTCATAGGTTGACTTTCAACCACTGAGGCATGCCAGCCGGCAGCACATTAAACGTAGAACCTCTTTATTTGCAAAATTAAACCTAATGAACAACATCAATGTAATGCTAATGAGAACCCACATTTATTTTCAAAGGCAGGGCTTGGCTAACGTAGTCTGCATTAGAACCCAGGTGGATCTGAGTACCCCAGGAAAGCAGACGGCTCCCTCTTTTTACTTAGTACACACCTGACGTGGCGCTCTTCTGTGGTTTCAGTTCTTTGTTCGTATGTCTAGAAGAAAAAAATTACATCCTGAGAACCAATTCTAAATGTGTCAAACAACAAAGAATACATCATCAGCTATTAAAAATAATCATGATAGCCCTAAACGGTTTGGCTCAGTGGATAGAGTGTTGGCCTGTGGACTGAAGGGTCCCAGGTTCAATTCCGGTCAAGGGCATGTACCTTGGTTGCGGGCACATCCCCAGTAGGGGGTGTGCAGGAGGCAGCTGATCGATGTTTTTCTCTCATCGATGTTTCTAACTCTCTATCCTTCTCCCTTCCTCTCTATAAAAAAGATCTATAAATATATTAAAAAAATAATCATGATAAAACCCATATTAGAAAAGATACTTACTTTGGGGAAGTTTTGGTCTTAACTGGACTAGCATCTGATGGGACAAAATCTTCATCTTCACTTTTTTTATCAATATCTGAGAAATCTTCATCTGAATCCAAATCCACTGTGAATTTGGCTTTTGCTATTAAAAACATACATATACAAATAATCAAAGGGGTAATAGACTATTTGATCCACAGATTGATATAACATTTCATGAAGATTTAAGCTTCAGTTTAATTTCCTAAAAGATGCTTTAGTTTAAAAATTTTTAAATATAATTACTGCTCTAAGATAGAACAATTTCTGAGATTAAGTGCCCTGAAATATATATCGGCCATTAAAATCTCTTAGTGTATCTACATATTTGTCAATTTTTCTTACTTGCTGCTCTTCGTGGCTCTACTTCTCGTGGAGGGACATCAAAATCACTTTCATTACCGCTCATATCTGATTCCGAATCAGACCAGGGGTTTCTCTTCTTTCCTTTTTGGATTGGTTTAAATGGCAATGTGGTTTGTTTCTTTGCTTTGTTACCTAGAAGGGAGATTAACCAACTTTACATATTCTTACACCCACTTTTCTCTATCATCCATCCTTCAAATATTTCTTGAGCTCTGGGCTAGTATTGGAATACAATGGTGAACAGAAACAGAAGTCTCTTCTTATGGAGCATACAGCTTAGTCAATGAATCCCATAATACGTGTTGCAGAAAACAGATGGCGGTATAGGTAAATCGCCTGTACTCGCAGCCTCCTACAGCCACATCAAAATTACAACTAAAATACAGAACAACTATCATTCAGAACCACCTAAAAGGGGGCTGAATGGAAGTCCGACAACTAGAGAAGTAAAGAAGAAAGCATACTGAGACTGGTAGGAGGGGCAGAGGCGCTGAACGGGCTGGACTGGCACCCACGTGTGCTGCTTTTTTTAATAGGGAGAGAGACGGTCTCTGTGGAGGCTGCCTGTGAGGAGCAAGGGGTCCCAGCCCTATACCAGACCCCCCAGCCCAGGCTCCCAGAGCTAGGGAAAGAAGTCCCCATAACTACAGGCTGTAAAAACCAGCAGGGATTGGGGCTCAGTGACACGGAGACTGCTGGAGACTCGGGTGTTCCTTTTAAAGGGCTGGTGCAGGAACTGAACTGAATGTCCTGCTTCCTCTGAGCTGCAGTGTCAGGGTGAGGCTCTGGGGGACCCAGACACATAAGGGGAGGAACTGGATTGCCTGGCATTGGGGCAGGAACTTGGGGGCAGCTTTCTCCCAGACCTGGGTTCTCACAGGGGTTCCTGAGGCTGGGACCTCCCCAGTTGCAGGGCTGACTGGCAGCCTTATCTGTTTGCTCCATCCTGGTTATTCCCTGAGACCCTGCCCCATCTAATTTGCAACCCCACCCAACCTCTTTGCAGCGGCTTGTCCTTGCTCAGGCTTCAGACTGTGCTAAAATATTGCAAACAAGCTGCAGCGGGGTTTAGCATAAAAGGCGCAAGACCCTGCTGGAGCATGAGCCTAACTTGCTTCACAGCTGCACCTGGCCTGGGCACCTCCATACCCAATACAAAGAGCTCCTGCAGGGCGGCCCCAGGCAGTGGCTGACTGCATCTCCCTGGAGGCCCTAGAGGCAATGCTCCCAGTGGACATCTTCAGACCATAGCAGATTATATCTCTATACATCCATTAGCAACACACTCATGGGGCAGACTCAGTGAGCACCAAAGTCCCACGGAAGCAAGTCCTGCTCCATAGGGGTGTTTCCGCACAGCAGCTCTCCCACTGTAGCCATAGCTGGTCCTTACAGCCAGTTTGGCCTGGAGGTCAATTCCTCCCAATGAAACAATCCAAATACCTATCAACTGATGAACAAAACAAAATATAGTATCTCTAGAATGAAATATTATTTGGCAATAAAAATGAAGGAAGTATTGATACATGTTTACTACATGGATGACCCTGGAAAACATTATGCTAAGTGAAAGAAGCCAGACACAAAAGACCACATATTATATGATTTCTATTTATATGAAACGTCTAGAATAGGTAAATCTAGAGATAGAATTAGATTAGTGGTTGCCTAACGGGAGGAGGAGTTGGGAGGAAATGGGGAGTGACTTTCAATGAGTACAGTGTTTCTTTTGGGGGGCAAGAAATTGTTCTAAAACTTTGGAGAATACCAGAACCATTAACTGGTCCACTTTACAGCATGAATTTGGTATGTCAATAACTCAATGGGGAAGTTAAACAAAGTAGATACTCAATAAAGGCATTAATCTTAAACTGTAGGGATAATATAAACATGACTAAGATGTAGTCACTGTACTCAAGCTTTTAACTGGCTAGAAGGAGAAATCTAATTAACTGAGTTTGTTTTCTTTGGATCCCAACTGAGGAATCCAAGTTGCCAAATTAACAAATATTTCATTACAAAATGATCTCTACTCAAATAAAATCCCAAAGACAATTATTAGTGAGGTTCAAACTACTTCAGATATAGCTCTCCTTCATGTTACGCACTAGGAATTTATTGAATAGCTATGTGGAATGTGCTAGGTAACAAACATAATTTTATCTCAACTCTACCATTTTCCTTAAAATGTTTTAATACCTGGTTCTCTTTTCTGTTTCTTCTCTAATCTTTGTTTTAGGCTTTCTGGTTCCACACTGTCCTCTTGAGGGCTTCCTTCAGTATTTTCATTCTAAAAGAGTAAGATGAAAATGGTCAAGCTCTGCCAAATTTTATTACAGTAAAACCTCGATATAACAGATTAATTTGGAAGATGGGGTGCCCGTTAAAGCTGAAAGTCCATTATCTATATAACAAAGTAGGTTTTCTGAATGTGCATGTTTAAAAATTGACAAATTAGTGAGTTTACCTGTTTTCACTTTTGTAGACATGTTTGTGTAGTTAGAAGTTTAATTTCACAGAAAAGTTTACATATTGAATAGGTCTAATAAATGCGTGCATTCACCAGTCACTTCACAGTAAACAAATGCACACTGCTGGAGCATGCCTTAGTACGTCAGAACACTGACTTAGCATGTATTAAAACTACTGCAGAAAGTCATGCCACTGACAAGAGAACCAATTACCTTGTACAAACAAATGCAGTGTGAACACGTGCTAATCACTGAACATTGTTTATGAGCAAAGACATTTTGATTTAAATATGTAGACTATAGTTATAGATATGTACTCTTTATTTATGTGGGCAAAATCACTAGTATTTTTTCCAACATATAGCCTATTCCCTAAAATTTGTTAAAAATAACAATGAATTAATAACAAAAAATATAACCTGTTAACTTAATTATAAGCAAATCTTGGTTAAAAGCGTTTAAAAGTTAACAAGGTGTTAATTTTCACATGTGACATACAGACTAGAAATTTTGTCCATTAAATTTGTCCGAAGTCCATTAAATTGAGGTCTGCAAAAATCAAGGGTTTACTGTACTTGGGATAATACAAGGTCAAGTATACACATCTATATCCGGTCAAAGTGATTTTTTTCCTTTGGGTCTGGTTAAGAACTCTGAATAAAGGTACAAGTATGACTTTTTCAAGATATTTAAACATTAAAAAAAACAGGCTCATAAGAAAGGAATGTTATACCCTGGCCGGGCAGCTCAGTTGCTAAAGAGTGTCATCCTGATATGCCAAGGTTGTGGATTCAATCCTCGGTCAGGGCACATACAAGAATCAACCAATGAATGCATAAATAAGTGGAACAAATCAATGTTTCTCTCTCTCTCTCTCTCAAATCAACCAATAATTTCTTTTTTATAAAAAGGAATGTTATGACTAGATATAGGGTAAATTCCAAACTATGGGAGTAGAAAACTTATAATTTGTTCAATTTTATGTGAAAATAAGCTTAAAGTATTTTATGTATAATGTTTTCAAGAGTATTACCTTAATTTTCCTTCTAATTTTCTTTTCTGCTTCTGCTTTCATCTCTATGGTCACCCGGGGGACGACTCTTTTTCCACTTGGAGAAGGCAAAACTTCAGCCATTTGTGTTTTTTTCCCTTTTCCTTTCCCCCCTTTCCCAGGAAGTCCTACTTGTTCATCTTGTTTTTCCTTGGCTTCAACAGCCTAAAAGAGGGATAGAAGAAAGCAAGTTTGTAAGCTAACAAAGGCATTATAACATCTTTATTACTTTATAGGGATAGCATAAAAGGCAAAAATTAACACGTTAAGCGCCCAGCCTGTTTTGTCTTCCGGACGGAAAGTATAGTGTCAGTCACGGGTGACTGACAGGGCGCTTAATGTGTTAAACAGGTTTCAACTAGTTATATCTTAAAATAAATTTGTGACAACCTGTTCCATATCTAAGTATACCACCACAACAGTGAATATATAATTAAGACACACTTTGAACAGTGTGGGGATAGAAGATTGGGTTCTACTCTTGATTTTACCACTGAATCTTTCTGAGGATAAAAAGGGCAAAGTAGGTTAGGGGTAAAGTACATATATACATATTTGTAAACTCAAAAAATAAGGATGTAATTCTAGTAATGTATTCTTATCCAATCAACTGATTGTAAGCTGCACATCATACTGAATGCAATAATATAAATTTGCATGGTAATCCTTTTAGCTTCATTTGTGAAATGCTTTTTCTTATGTCAAAATGTAGGAAAACCGAACAGTGAAATTAACAGGATCGTCGAAACTACTAATTAGCTAGCCCTGAAGATAAACTGTTTCTGTCCTTTTAGGTTGATTTGGAGGACTGGGTTGGGTTGGTCTTCTTTCACATTTAAATTCTTATCTTCTTAGTCCCAATAGGTCAAAAATCAACTCTTGTCCTCCTTCCCTTTTCCTCTTTGTCTAGAAACTTCCAGGTTAGTATGTTTCCTGGCATCATTTACTTTATTCTAACTAGTTTAAAACAGTTTGTCTTTTATGTGTTATCTTGTAATATTTCCTTTTGCCTCCATATTCTTTCTACTGCCAATTGTGAAATTTCTTGATAAAAAGGTATATTGATAGAACCTATTATTTCATTAGTAAAAATTCTAAAATGGACATTATAGCTACACACCTCCAGCTCTTCAATAAAAGCAGCCAAGTCTTCTTTCCACAAATCCGATGGACTCTTTCTCTTTAATGTTTCCAGCTCTTGTTCCTTGAGAAGATAGTCAGCAAATTTAGAGTTAATTTATATGCATAAACAGTATTTTCATGAAGCACACGTTTTTACTTTCACAGTTAGAATATAACTAAGCAAAATGTATCATTCAACAACTCACTTTTTCATTTCTTTGTTTACACAGTTCATCTTTCTTTTCTTTAGTTAGGTACCAAAGTGGCATATCAAGAAGGTAGTTGAAAGTTGGTCCAGATGCAGAGTCACTTTTTTCAGTTTCCTTTTCATTGTCACTCTCTTCATTTTCTTCTTCTTCTGTAACCTATGGGAAGAATTAAAATGTAGTTTTAATAGGAAATATGAAACATAGACATTAGGTTATACAGCCTTTTTAAAAAATATTTTATTGATTTTTTACAGAGAGGAAGGGAGAGGGATAGAGTTAGAAACATCGATGAGAGAGAAACATCGATCAGCTGCCTCCTGCACACCCCCTGCTGGGGATGTGCCCACAACCAAGGTACATGCCCCTGAACAGAATCGAACCTGGGACCCTTCAGTCTGCTGTCTGACGCTCTATCCACTGAGCCAAACCGATTAGGGCAGATTATACAGTCTTAATAATATAGAAAAATGTTAACCAAGAAATTACCTTTTGCTGGGCTTCTTTCCAAGCCTTCACAGGATCCGAATCATATCCCCTCTGAATCAAAACTTTAATTAATTCTTTTTTGGGCTTATTTTCTATTAAAAAATATAAACAGAGGTAATAGTTGGTTTTGAGTAATATTTTAGGAAAGTAATAAGATTTTACCATAGTAATTCAAAAGATTAGGACTGGAAACTAGTAAACTATTTTTATCTTGCATAAATTTGTACATTCTGATATATATAGCTGACCCTTGAACAATGTAGGGATTAGGGGCACCAATCTCTTGAATAGTTGAAAATCTCCATATAATTTGATTCCCCTAATACTTAACTACTAATAGTCTACTGTTGACTGGAAGCCTTACCAATAACATCAACAGTCGATTAACACATATTTTCTGTGTTATATGTATTATATACTGTATTCTTACAATAAAGCTAGAGAAAATAAAATATTAAGAAAATCACAAGGTTCATCTGTTTTTTTTCAAATTGTCACAAACCTTCCAGAATTTTCCAAAATATTTATTTAAAAAATTAGTGTACCCACACAGTTCAAATTTGTGTGGGTCACCCTGGCCAGGTGGCTCAGTTGGTTGGAGTGTCATCCTGTATACCAAAAAGGTTGTGGGTTTGATTCCTGGTCAGGATGTGTACAGGAGGCAACCTATGGATGCTGTTTCCCTCTCACATTAATGTTTCTCTCTTTCTTTCTCCTCCTCTCACTCTAAAAAAAAAAAAATCAATAAAAATGTATCCTTGGGTGAGGGTTAAAAAAAAAAGACATAAAAAAAAAATCCCTTGAAATTAAGTATTCTCCTTAAAACCAGTGATTTTAAACCTTTTTCATTTCATGGCACACATAAGCTAATTACTAAAATTCTACTGCACATCAAAAAAATTTTTGCTGACCTAACAAAAAAATAGGTGTAATTCATTCACACCGGACAGCTATTGTTGTGTTGGCTGCTGTCATTTTTTAATTTGACAACCTAAGGGAAAGAGGTCAGTGCCCCTGACTAAATAGTCAGGTATTGCATTTTAAAAAATTCTTGCAGCACACCAGTGGAAAATCACTGCCCTAAAATACTGACAAATGTAAATTACCACAAGAGGGCAGTCAAATCATATGAGGTTATGATCTAATCATAACTCTTTAACAAAAGATAATCCAAATCTTTATTTTTGGTCTCTATCTCAATTATAGACCCTGGTTTTTAAAAATTTCAATATATGATTAGGCAAGTCTTTAGTGCCACCACCCAAATATTGAGTTTTCCATATTGCATTTGTTCCCCTTTTCTTACCCCCCAATTTTTTTTTTTTTTAGTTTACTGATTTGAGAGAGAAACATTGCTCTGTGTTCCACCTATCCATGCATTCATTGGTTGATTCTTGTACGTGCCTTGACTGGAGCTCAAACCTGCAACCTCGGCATATCAGGATGACACTCTAACCACCTGAGCTACCCAGACAGGGCTCATTCCCCTTTCCTATAGAACCTTTCTTCCAATGTTTACAGTAGTCAATACAACCTTTACTTTTTGTTTCTCTTTGAGTCATGTCTAATATTACTATTTTAGCCTTGTTTTAAGTAATAATAGCTGTGAAATTAAGGGGTTGATATACTAGTGTTATTATTTTTTAAAATATTCATGAAATTGAAGATATAACAAATTAAACATTTTTGTGTACCACCAGAAAAATTTCCTGTGATCACTAGGAATTCGTGTTGTCATATTTCGGGGATTTGCTACTATAACCTAGTAGCATGAGTTAGTTGCCCAGCTTTTCTAGTTAGCTTTGGTCAGAACTAAGCTATCTCTTTTCACCTTCTTTTTTTTTTTTTGGTGAGGTATTACAAATTTATTCGATCATCTGCACACCAGGTGGCTGAGCCTGGATAGCTCTAGCACACCTTCCTTTTATTCCAAGCTTTTTGGTCAGTGAAACCCCACCCCCCGCTTCAATTTTTTTTTTTTTAATTGAGAGAGGAACGTAGAGAAAAGATCCATTGCCTCCTGCATGTGCCCCGACCAGGGGTGGACCCTGCAGTCTGGGTAAGTGCCATGAATCTGTCGCCTTTTGGTGTAGGGGACGATGCTTCAACTGAGCCACACCAGCCAGAGCTAGAATGTCTTTTAAAAAATCCCTAAAACATGACCTTTCAGGCTTAAGTACACAATTTACTTATAATAGAAGCCATTTATAATCTTACTTCAAAAGCACTTTATCCTATACTAGAGGCCCGATGCATGAAATTCGTGTAAGAGGACTTCCTTCCCCCGGCTGCTGGCACCGGCTTCCCTCTGGCACCCGGGACCTGGGCTTCCCTCACAGCCCCAGTTTCATCCAGAAGGTCGTCTGGAAGGATGTCTGGTTGAATTAGCATATTATGCTTTTATTATTATCTATACTAATAAAAGGGTAATATACTAATTAGACCGGACATCTTCCGGACAAAGCCACTGTGGTGCGGGCCGAGGCAGAAGCGGTTAGGGGTGATCAGGCCAGCAAGGGAGAGCAGTTAGGGGGATCAGGCCGGCAGGGGAGAGCAGTTAGGGGCAATTGGGCAGGCAGGTGAGCGGTTAGGAGCCAGCGGTCCCAGACTGCGAAAGGGATGTCCAACTGCCAGTTTAGGCTCGATCCCTGATTGGAGAGTGTGCAGGCCAGGCTGAGGGACCCGCCCCCCCCCATGCACAAATTTTGTGCACTGGGCCTCTAGTAGATAATAAAAAAGCCTAATATGCAAATCAACTGAACAGTGGAACAACTGGTTGCTATGATGTGTACTGACCACTAGCGGGCAGATGCTCAATGCAGGAGCTTCCCCCTGGTGGTCAGTGCACTTCCACAGGGGGAGCACTGCTCAACCAGAAGCCAGGCTCACAGCTGGCGAGCACAGCAGCAGTGGCAGGAGCCTCTCCCACCTCTGAGGCAGCGCTAAGGAGCTGCTAGCAGGTGGGTGGTAAGGAGCAAGGGGTCCCAGACTGCTAGAGGGATGTCCAACTGCTGGGCTGAGGGACCCTCCCACGCCCCCCAATGCACAAATTTCATGCACCGGGCCTCCAGTTTCCTATAAGACTTTTCTCTTGATCAAGTAGTTTATATAGGAACCTCTTCTGGCTCTTTTCTGTCTAAATGTCAACTAAATTTTGATTTCTCAAGATGTTCAATCTAGTAAAAACTATGTCTTTCAAACTATAAGATACCTAATTAAGTATTTCAAAGAAATGCTCATTTAAGTAGCCAACTGAACTAAATGGATTTGCCCTCCCTCCCCACCATTACTCTCTCCAAAAATGTTTAAAGTAAGTTTGGCACAATTGTAGTTTAGTACACACAGTTATTATCCAAAAAACATACCAATGATTATTTTGCCATCTATTTTCTCTAAGATAAAGCGGGCCTGATTGTTCAGTTTAGCAGATTCAGCGCCAAGCATTCCTAGAAGCCATTCTTTTCTTAATCCATAATATTTAAGCCTGAGTTCATAGAAGTCTCTTAGAATATCAAGCACCGTGTCATATTTCTTTAAACAGCCTACGTGGTCAAAAAGCACCTGGAAAAAAACAAACAGGAGTAGAGCCAAGAATAGCTAAGTTGGCTAAACTTTAATGGTTTTAGAGAAATGACTTTATTCTTTCAAAATATAAAAGTAGCCTATGATTTCCTTTTCAAATTGATATTATCTTCTTAGTATAAATTGTATGAGATAAGACATACCATAGAGTTGCATGTGAGACTAGTTTGGAGTTTGAAGACTTTGTGTAGTCCAACTCTCTCAGCCTCAGCCAGTTTTTCTTCAGTCATCTTCACAACAAACTTCACAGTGGTATCTGTATGATATTCCCTATAATCTGTTATGAGAGGTGGCGTCTTCTCAGTGCCATTCAACATGGGTTCTAGCACCTGTTCTTTGTATGTCTAAAGAAATAATCCTTTTGTAAGTATCTGAAACACTGGCTCCTGAATAGTTAACAAGCATTACAAAAAGTGTTTTGGCTGATACACACACACACACACACACACACACCACTCCCCCATTACTTACCTGGGTCCATGTTCTGATGGGAAGCTCTGAGATTTCAATGGTTGTGGAATTAAGAATAGCCACTTCACCACTAATCACATATTGATTTGAAGCCAGCTCTTCAATAGTACCCTTGAAGTTCTTATAACTTGGAAGCTAAATTGGTATTTAAAAAAAGAATGTTTTCTAAATGTGACACTAAAAACAGAAACCACAATAGCATAAAACAATAAATCTAACATTTAAGTGTGAAATAAATTGTATACTTATAGCCTCTTTAACCATATAGTCTACTGAATTGAAACCAGAAGAAAATTAACGTTCCTAATACACACAAAATAGTTACCATTGGCAAAGGTTCTTCTCCATCCATCAAACGCCTGATGTTATTCACAACTTCACGAATATCAAAGTTGGGGATTTTGCAGGACCACCCAGTACCAATTCCTTCAGCACCATTTATCAGCACCATGGGTATAATAGGAATATACCATTCGGGCTCCACACGTTGGTTGTCATCATATAAGAACTTTAATGTGTTATCATCTTTTGGTGGAAATAACAACCGAGCCAAAGGACTAAAGGAAACAATCAAAGAATGTTATTTTACAAAAATACTGGCTTTGATATTTAACTTCATGAAAAGGACATATGTTATCTCATATCAATACATGGATTTACCTCAGCTTTACTTGCTAATGTTCTCTTAACAATATTTGTTGAGCACTTTCTTTGTGCCAGGCACTACAGACTTAAGCCTCAGCTTCCAAGGAGCTCACATTCTAATATAGGAGCTAGACATGAACTTAGACTTTGTCAGGGGTGCAATAAATGCTAAGAAGAAAAATAAAGTAGGTAAGAGTGATTGAAGGGGTGCTAAGAAATGGTAGGTATTTTCTGATAGGATAATGTTTGAGAAGAAATCGAGAGAATCAACCCGGAAGTTATCTGCAGAAAGAGTATTGCCAGCAAGATGGACCAGTAAAGCAAAAGGCCCTGAAGAGGGAGTATGCCTGGCATGTATAGACAAAGAGGCCAGCCAGGTGTGTTCTAAGCAGAGATAATATGAGATGGAATAAAAAGATATGGGGAGTGGGTGCATAGATCATGTGAGGTCTGGTTAGTTAACCTAGGGCTTTAGATTTTACTCTAAATGAAGCAGTTGGAAGGTTCTGCACCAGTGACCTATTTTTAAAAAATTGGCTGCCCTAAGTGACTTCAAGGTTTTTAGCCTGAAAATTAGAAGGATGGCATTCTACTTATTGAGACAGGATTTTGTTTTGAACTTGTGTTTGAGATACTTGCTAGATATCCAAGTGATAAATGATAAGCGGATAATTGGACATATAAAAGTTTAAATTCAGGGCTGGAGTTATGAGACTGTATAGATGAGGTATCATTATGGATGGGAACTGAGAACAGCTAGTGGAAAAAGATCTGATGGAGCTTTGAGGCAGGCCAGCATTTAAGAGGTTGGGAAGATGAGTAGAACACCCAACAAAGAAAAGACTAATAAGGAGGAGAACCAAGTCTGGTGTTTTGGAGGCCAAAATAAAGAGTTTTAAGGATGATGGTGTGATTAACTCTATTCAGTGTTGCTGAAAGGTTAAATATGATGATAGCTGAAAACTGACCATTCATAGTGTACTTTCCATAGAATTGTAAAGGAAGTACGATTTCAATTGTGGTATTTAGGAAGAATCAAGCCCTTTACTCTGATGCAAATTCTGCAGCAGGGTCTCTCAAACTTGGCACTACTGACATTTTGGGTGAGATAATTCTTTGTTGTGGGGGACTGTCCTGTGCTTTGGAGGGTGTTTAGTAGTATTCCTAGCCGCTGTCCACTAGGTGCCAGTAGCGTGGCTCTCCTAGTTATGACAATCAAAAATGTATCCAGACATTGCTACATGTCACCTGGGCAGCAAAATATCTCCTGGTTGAGAACCACTCTCTATATAAAGAAAAGAAAATATAAGAAATGGAAGTAAAAACATTTATAGTTTCACAAGGAAATAATACTTCTAAGGATACAAAGGCTATGGCTATCAAACTGAAATAGAATTTTGTCTTTCTGCTCATTGCAAAAAGTAGCATAATTAAGCTTTAATGTGTAGTTTAAAAAAATTAATATTCTAAGCATCTGCATCAAAAGTACATTTTCTGATTGAATTTTTATTTATTTTTGTCTACTAAATCTCATATTATTTCAAAATTGGAAATGGCAATTCACTAGAAATTGAAAGCATTACCCACCTGAGCATTGTGAAGATGTATCGAGGACTAGCAGAATCCTTGCCACCATGCAGCCTGGTACCAAACTGACCAATGGGCTGCAAGAGGTTCAGATTATTGCTACCCACAAAATTCTGAGCCAAATTGATAATCGTCATCATTAGTGACATCTGGGGAAGGAAAAGATTCATTAATCTGATCTGTAGACTTTTAATAATACATACCCATTATTATGCCTAAGCCTTACTATAATTCTGTAAGGGTTTATGAGATACAGATGTTTACTGATTTTCCCCAGATAAGTGTACATGGCAGATGTAGTGCTTTAACCCCAGACTTAGGACTCCAAGTTCAGGGCTCTTGCCTTCCAATAATTTCAATCAAAAAAGGTATAGCTCCTTTCTTCACTCAGAGCAGAATAAAAAATTACTTCTTCAAGCTACAATATTTCACTCATTTCTACTCTAGCATGTATAACTTTATTCTATAGTTGTCTGTGTGTGTGTGTTGTCCTTCTTGGTTAAACTGTGATTATACCTTGAAGTAAGATACATATTTGTCTTATCTTTTGTACCTGGTGCATGGTAAGCATTTAACAAATCACGATCATTTACTAGGTACCCACTATATTTTATTTTTTTAAAATAATAGTTTTATTGATTTTTAGGGAGAGGAAGGGAGACGAAACATCGACGTGAGAGCATAACATCAGTCAGCTGCTTCCTGCATGTCCCCTACCGGGGATGGAGCCCACAACCCAGGTATGTGCCCCTACCAGACTCAAACCAGCAACCTCTCAGTGCATGGGACATTGCCCAACCAACTGAGCCACACTGGCCAGGGCTACCACTATATTTTAATTGAAAGCAACAAGTAAGACAATCATTACATTTAAAGTTCTAGAAACTTATGGCAATCTAGTTCTTTAAAAAAAGCAATTCAATTACAAAATAAAAAATGAATGTATGTTTGTGTAAAGTCAAACAATTCAGATATATATAACACATTGGAATATTGCCCTTTTTAATTTCCAGGGATAATAAAAGTCAATAATTTGGAACATATTGTTCTACACGTTTTGCTTTAAGTATTGTTCTGCCTCTTTTTTCCCCAGCTGACAACAGGACACGAACATTCTTCAATGTTAGTACAGACAGGTTTACTTCAGTTATAGCAATGATTCTATGCATAGATGTGTCACAATTTATAACAATTTCCCAATCACTGGACACTTTTGATGTCTAAATTTAACATCCAAGTTATAATAAACATCTTTGAACACAGATCCTTGCAGATTTATGATATCCTTATAGGAATATTTTCAGAAATAGATTTGTTAGGCCAAAGTGTAAGCACATATCTAGTCTGGCAGATTTCACCAAATTGTTCTCTACTACAAATGTACCAGGCTTATATTTTCACTAAGTGTTTGGAGAATAATTTTGCAGGTATTTCTACTATAATGCTTTCCGGAAACATAGATCGTGTGTTTACCTCACCATGATGATAAGAAGACATCTCAGCCACTGACCCAGCTAATTGAGCAACCTTCACCTCTCGCTTGTCATTCCGTTTGAAACACGTAAACAAAACCTTTCTCTGACCTGGTTTCAAACCTTCAAAATGAAAGAAGTGCAAATATTAGTATCCTCAATTTAACCATTTCTGGGCATTGATTTCTATGTTATGACAAAAACAGACTAAAAAATTGGAACTCACCATCCACCATAGATGGGATAGATCTCTCGTTATCAGAATTTGAGAATAGGATAAGTTCCTTGTTTATGAAGTCGTTGTACGTCAGATATGTGGTAGTTTGCCCATACAAGTAATCCTGAGGGACCAAAGGGAGTATTACATTATCTAGTTTAAAATAATGAAACAAAGAAACCTCTCAGTATTTTTAGGATAGTTATTAAGCCCCTTAAAAATTCAGAAGTATTTAAAAATATTTTTCAGAAGTATTTTGTTTTTTAAATAGATTTTTATTGATTTTTGGGAGAGAGGGAGAGGGAGAAACATTGATTGGTCGCCTCCCATACGCACCCTGACAGGAGAGTGAACCCACAACCTGAGTATGTACCCTGACTGGGCATAGAACCGGTGACCTTTTGGCACACAGGATGACACTCAACCAACTGAGCGACACCAGGCAGGGCAGAAGTAATTTTGTTTTAAAGATAAAGCAAATTTAACTGCTGCACAATTAGGAAAAAACTGCACTGTCTTTGTAATTTCTTTTATGCCCAATACATTTATGCAGCATTCTAAATAAGAATACTTACATAACTATTGATTACTACACTTTTTACTGAAATAGCTACTCAGTAACTTAAATTTGTTATATCAATCCTAAAAGTTCAGTAAATAGTACATTTTGTGGGATATATTTAAAATTTTTACCTCAGGAAGGCCAAGTAACTTCCGTTGTCTTCTGTCCTCCATGAAATGAGTTAACCATTCCTTTCGATCATCTGTCTGTTTTTTGCTAAAGGCCTATAAATTAGGAGATGAAAAATATGTCATTGGACTACTAGGTTCCAAAATATCTCTTGTATAAAAACTAAAACAACAAAAACTCAGTTTTAAAAAAATATCTGGTTCCTTTCTCTGGGATATGCTTTCTGAAAACATGCTATTATGCAAAAATGTTTCAATTGACTAGCTAAAGCAGTGATTTATAAAACTAGAATGCATGTATGAAATACAATTCAAACTCACCAGACTGATCGCAGCATCATCTTCAGGACCAGAATATTTGAATTGGATACGATGTCTTTTCATATCTGCAAAGTATTCTTTAGCTTCTTTTGATGTGCTGGTGCCCAAACCTACATAACCAAGAATACCAAGTTACCCCCTATAATCTTTTATAGAATGGTATATTACAAAATGAGAATTCTATGAGTTTCATTACAAACCTTTGTAATACTTGACTTTCCATTTTTTATGATTTGGTGTAGAATTCTTCCATTCTTCAAATTCAGGAAGACTATAGAAAGACATTTCTTGCTTGTTTTTAGACACCTGTGGTAAAGTACATATTGCTGTGGCTTTGCACAGTGCTGGTACTCCTACATACCGCCATACTTCATTGGGGTTATGTGTGTATATAGGTTTGAGAAGTAGGGCCTTAAAATATCCTTTATGGTATCTTAGAAGTTAATATACCTTTACAATGGGAGTGATAAATTCCTCCAGAAAACGATGTCGCAGAAGAGAGGGCCAGTTGTGATGGATAAAATTAATCAGCAAACCTTTGATATGGGAACCATCTTGGTCCTAGAAATATTTGGAAGGCCAAACATAGAACTGTTTAGGAACTCAAAAAATTATGATTGACATATTGGGTAATTTCTCAAATTTTTTCTTCTATGGCGGTGGTTCTCAACCTGTGGGTCGTGACCCCTTTGGGGGTCGAACGACCCTTTCACAGGGGTCGCCTAAGACCATTGGAAAACATATAATTACATATTGTTTTTGTGATTAATCACTATGCTTTAATCATGTTCAATTTGTAACAATGAAATTGGGGGTCACCACAACATGAGGAACTGTATTAAAGGGTTGCGGCATTAGGAAGGTTGAGAACCACTGTTCTATGGGGATTAATAAAAAAAGGCTTTTAAAATATTCAAAGACTATTCAAATGCAGACTATTAACCTGTATATGTAGTGTACATATGATATAAACATAATACTATATCTGCTTAGATACTGATTAGAGATAATGACCAGAGCTCCAAGTTAAGTAATTTCCTTTCATTGCAGGAAAGCAATGCAACAATAAGGTATGTTTAATTTACTATAACAATCTAAAGTATCTGAAAAGCAAATCTGACCTGATCTGTCATAATCATTATCTTCCCATAACGAAGAGTCTTCAGTGAATCTTCATCTTCATAGTTTTTCTTGTACTGAAGACCCACAATCTTTATGATATTGTTAATTTCGGCATTTTCCATTATCTGAAATGGACATATATTGTTTATAAATGTGAAAAGAACAAAGAAATACAACAGTGTATGTTGCCTGGATTTTCTTGAGCTCTGGTATTTTAAGTTATTATTAGCCTATACTTTAGTAATCAGAAAGATCTGTTAAGACGTGATATAGCCCTAACCGGTTTGGCTCAGTGGATAGAGCGTCGGCCTGCAGACTGAAAGGTCCCAGGTTCGATTCCGGCCAAGGGCATGTACATTGGTTGCGGGCACATCTCCAGTAGGGGGTGTGCAGGAGGCAGCTGATAGATGTTTCTCTCTCATTGATGTTTCCAACTCTCTATCCCTCTCCCTTCCTCTCTGTGAAAAATCAATAAA
>NW_005355708.1:4445833-4465237 GCF_000412655.1 Myotis brandtii | reverse complement strand
AAAAGACATGATATAGCCCTGGCCAGGTGGCTCAGTTGGTTGGAGCATTGTCCACACACCAAAAGGTTATGGGTTCAATTCCCAGTCAGAGAACACACATAGGTTGTAGGTTCTATGTATCCAATTGCTTAAAATAACAAAAACTATCTAAAATACATTTTAAAATGCCCAATGAGGGAATGAAACACAAGCACCAAGTCCTGCATTATAAAACTAGATAGCGATTCTAAAGATAGTTTTATATTCTACCTGTTTATGAGAAGCTTCTCGAACATTGAGTATTTTTCCTCTAAGAGGGAAAACCCCGTACTTGTCTCTCCCAACCACACCTAGGCCTGAAACAGCCAAGGTTTTAGCTGAGTCTCCCTCAGTCAGAATAAGTGTGCAGTCAGTAGAATTTCGGCTCCCTAAAATAAAAATACACAAATTATTGGCACATTTAGTTCAACCTCAAATATTAATTCAGACATGCTGTTAATAACTTTGTGATAAAACTCTAGTAATTTATAGTTTATAACAAGTGGCTTAGGAGTAAAATGGAGGTAATAATCTATAATAAAAGCATAATATGCTAATTAGACCAGATGTCATTCCAGAGGAAGCCGGGGCTGCGAAGGAAGCCTGGGTCCTGGGTGCCAGAGGGAAGCTGGTGTCGGTAGCCGGGGGAAGGAAGGCCTACTCTTGTACAAATTTCGTGTATCGGGCCTCTAGTTAGATATATATTTTAGCTAAAGTTCATAGTAAATAAAAGTCTTAGTTTCTTAGGCTAATTTTTCATTTTATGCTACTGTTGAACATTCATTTGATCATATTATATGAAAAATATTTGTTAACGATGGTGTTTATTACATGCTACTCCAAAATATGGTATCTTGGCATATATTTTAAGCTGAAGGAATTTTAGAAAATGGTAGAAGTAGGAAGATTTCTCTGACCTCACCCCTCTTGAAGCACGTCATAAGACTCTCATTGTGAGAAGGGCCCTCCATATACCCAGAGGAAAGGAGCATTCTTAACTCCAGGACTGAGGGACACTGAGAAGAATCTGAATAAACAGGCCTCATTGAGCTTCCCCAAGTTTACTGCACTTAGCTCATACTCTTTACTTATCATATCTTTCCATGACTTTCCACTCTTCATCAAACCTGGCATAAAAATACCTAGGTTTAATTATTTCATTGGGGCTTCATTTCCTCCTGTGTCATGTAAAGTTTACATTAAATTAATCTGTACGCTTTCCTCCTGTTAATCTGTCTTTGTTAGTTTAATTTTCAGACCAAGCCAGGGACCTAAGAGAGTCAAAGTAAACTTTTCCCTTTCCTATAGATCAATATGGAACTTTCTTGTTCTATATCCCAAAACAATCATCTCAACATTATTTTAATTGGAAATGACCTAAATGTTTAATAAAAGGGAATCCATTGATTTTTTTAAGAGTAAAAATATTCTCTTGATATTAACTGCCAAGGAAAAAATACTCATGGTATGCTGTTAATGAATAAAACAAATAACAACTATAAGATTTAAAATTTGGAAACATTAAATGTGTACCTGCATCATTGGCATCATCAAGTTTGGGAATTCCCTTGATTCTGTTATGTTTTACAGCTGAACACTTCTTGTTTAACTGGACTTGAGCCTTAAACTTCACCCAGTTTAGTATGCTTTCTACAATACCACAGCCAATTGCCTGAAAACAAGAAGATTCATGTTAAGGAAGAAGATTTCAGTCATAAATGTAGAATATAAATGAGTTCCCCCTAAAAATAATTTAAAGATTGAAAAGAGCCCTTGCTGGTTTTGCTCTGTGGATAGAGCGTCAGCCTGTGAACTGAAGGGTCCTGGGTTTGATTCCCGTCAAGGGCACATGCCCCTGTTGTGGGCTTCATCCCCAGTAGGGGGCATGCAGGAGGCAGCCAATCAATGATTCTCTCATCATTGATGTTTCTATCTCTCTCCCTTCTTCTCTGAAATCAATAAAAAAAAGTATAGTTAAAATATATATATATTGAAAAGAGATAGAAATACGATTTCTGGATAGAGGGTGGCAGGTCTTCCTGTCTCAGTTTATCACTACTGAAGAAGCTGGTTCCACTGGGTTCATTCATTCAATAAATACTTATTGACTACACACTTATATTGTGCCAGACACTGAGCTACATGTTGAAAATCTAGCAGTTAAAAAAATTAGAACTGGTCCCTGTCTTCATGGAGTTTAATATACAACAAAGACAAGACAAATAAAATGAGAAATCACAAGTGTAATGAATGTTATGGATAAATGAAAAAAATGTGCTACATATAATAGTGTATGTCAGTGTTATACTGGAACAAACTTAGTAGGGGAGAAGTGTAGAAAATAAAGGCTTTCCTGAGGAAATGACATCGAAGACCTAAAGTAGTTAACCAGATTTAAAGTATTCCAAGGAGAGAGATAAGCATGTGAAAAAGTTATAAGGAGGAGAAGAGTATTATGTTTTTCAGTAATTTAAAGCCATAGGAAAAAGTGCCCTGAGATGAGGCTGGAGATGGCAGGGTCTTGTAGACCAAATTAAGCAATTTGGACTTTTTCTAAGAGTGAAAATCACTCAAAGACTTCCAAAAGAGAGTGAAGACAAAACGTGTGCTTTAACATAAAAAGGTTACTCAAGAGCATTACAAAGAAATGACTAAAATTGTATGAATGTTAAGAACCTATTAAGAAAAGAAATGATAATAGAAGGCTATTGAGACATCTAAGAAACGATCCTCACCTGAGGATATTTTTCCACTGTTTTTTTCAGAGAGAGAAGGGAAGGGGGTGTGTGGGGGGGAGAGAGAGAGAGAGAGAGAGAGAGAGAGAGAGGGAGAGAGGGAGAGAGGGAGAGAGGGAGAGAAAAACATCGACTGGTTGCCCTGCACACAAGCCCTGACCGGGGACGGAGGAGTAAACCCGTAAGTGAGGTATGTGCCCTTGACTGGGAATCGAACCCACAATCCTTCATTGCACAGGCCAATGCTCCAACCACTGAGCAACACTGGCTAGGGCCAAGAGATAATTCTCATGGATGAGAGAGGGGGGATAAAGAGAAGGCTCCCAGCTTTCTTGTTTATGCAACCTAGTGGTTGGTTGGGGCCTTTTTATTAAGATAGGAAATAGTTTTGTTTTTTGGGGGGTGGGGGATTTCCTTATATGAAGATAAACTGAATATGGTGAGAAGGAATTAAGTTTTGAATGTGTGATTGAGAGCAACTTTAGGCATTCAATGTTTGGAAAGCAGATGGGCTGAATTCAGGAGTGATCTAAACTGAATGGTGATATGAAATGTTATCTCTCTCTATCAATCATCTGCAGAGCTGAAAAGGGTAATGGAAAATAAAGCAAGGTATTTCTATTATTTTATTTCCCTCTATGTACTCACAGCTTTGATGAATTTTTCACTTAATTGGCATGTTGATCCAAAACTCTTGGCTTGTAAAGTCATGTTTTCTTTTGTCTGAGAGTCAAAGGTTGGGTTTTCAATTAAGGCATTCACAAAAATCCACATGTGATTTTTCACCTGCAGTAAAAATTGACATTAAATCACTAAAAACATACTCATATTTTATTTATAGCCTGTCTTTTCTTCCTTGCATTTGGAAAAAGAAAACCACTAAAATACAATACCTGATGTGCTTTTACTGCAACACCGCCCTTGTTCTTCTTCTTCACAACATCAACAAGTTTAGTCACAATCTGATCAGTTACATAATCAACATGTCTGCCACCCTAATGAGGAAAAATAATCAACTGTAAAGCTCAGTATCCTCAAAATTATAATAATCAAACATAAAAGTCTAATTTAGCTTACTTTATACCAAGGTAGCCAAATATCCAAGTTCATTTTATATATACAGTGGGGCCTTGACTTACGAGTGTCCCGACTAACGAGTTTTTCGAGATATGAGCCGTCTCTCGGCTGATTTTTTGCTTTGAGTTTCGAGCTAAAATTGTTATGAGCCGCCAGCATCAGATACCCCACCGCAAGTTGGCGCAGCGAACGTCACAGTGAACGCCACAAAATCAGCCCAGCATCACGTGTCTCACTCGTTCAGTTTTTGATTTGACATACGAGTAATATGAGTTACGAGCTCCGTCACGGAACGAATTAAACTCGTAAGTCAAGGCCCCACTGTATTAAAAATAAGAACACGTATGAAAATATAAATCATAATTAATAATTCAAGAATAAAATTACCTTGGAAGTAGCAATGCTGTTGACAAAGCTAATTTGTTGAAAGCCTTTTTCACTCATTGTTAAACATACTTCCCACCTGTGGTTTACTTGTTCATGGATAACTTTCAATGGATTGCCAGTTTCATCTACCTTATCCTTCAAATACATATCCACATAGCTACGGAATCCTTTCACCTGTATAGGAATTAAAATGGTACAAAAAAAAAATTAGACTGAAGAATAGACTAAGATTTTTTCAAAACTAATGAAATGGTTATTGAATGAAAACCAATTTTGCCTTTGACAATGATCACACATTGCCTCGTGACCAGAAAACACTTACTGGCAGCTTATTTCCATTGAGAAAGACTTTGACATCTTTAGTGGATCCAGCAATATCATATGCTCTTCTAACCATTAGTGCAACAATGTCTTTGTCTAGGCTTTGCATTTTAAATTTAGACAAATCAGGCTGGAAAGTAATACATGTATAATCTTCTCCATTAAAGGGCTTGAGTTCCATCTCACCGGCTCTCCCCATGTTATCCATCCATGTCTATAGAAGTAAAAAATAGGAAAGATGAAAAATTCGAGTCACCTTACAAATAAACTAGAACTAAATAACACAAATTGCCATAGTACAATATACAACTATTTACTTGCCTGTTTGAACATTTTCTTGTATTCTCTACTGGCTGTTTCCACAGTAAATTTGGTACTGAATATGTTACACAATTTGGCTCCATAGCCATTTCGACCACCTGGGCAAATAAATAAATACTATTTGTTATCTCATGAACAGCTTCATTTCTTAATCACTGGTAAAGTGATGCAATTATAAAGATTTTAAAACTTTATGCCACAGATAGTCATTTAAGATATTTTTGTTTTGTTTTGCTTTTTAGCAACAATGTTTATTTTTTCCCTCAGTACCCTACCTGTTACTTTCTTTTCATCATCATCATAGTTACTAGAAGTTAAGAGCTGTCCAAAGATGAGAGCTGGGACATACATCTTCTCTACTTTGTGTTCAACAACAGGAATACCTTTTCCATTATTCCATATACTAATTAAATTGTTTTCCCTAAGAAAAGAAGATTGGAATTTGGTTGTTAAGTTAGTGCTTAAATATGTTTTATATTTAAATGCCTTTATTTCTAAAATTCAGTCTTAATTTCTTTATGGCTCGTGTACGTATATTTCTTCTGAAATTTAGCATGAACTCTCTTTCTCACTGTGCTTAATTCCTAATACTCCTGAAATAGGAGCCAAGAGGAAAATAAAAATTTAAACCTGTTCCAACACCTGGGCTGACACTGATAATGTTGAAAAAATATGAAATTTTAAAATGTTAGGATAGACAAAGGGAAATGACTTATGCTCAATGGAAAGATAAGAACAAAATTTGGAAACTATTATTATATTGCCTTTTTCTTTTTAAAAAAAATTAAATTTACTGGGTGACACTGATTAATATGATCATACAGGTTTCAGGTGTGGGTTTCTATGTTACAAGATCTGTCTACAACAGGAATACCTTTTCCATTATTCCATATACTAATTAAATTGTTTTCCCTAAGAAAAGAAGATTGGAATTTGGTTGTTAAGTTAGTGCTTAAATATGTTTTATATTTAAATGCCTTTATTTCTAAAATTCAGTCTTAATTTCTTTATGGCTCGTGTACGTATATTTCTTCTGAAATTTAGCATGAACTCTCTTTCTCACTGTGCTTAATTCCTAATACTCCTGAAATAGGAGCCAAGAGGAAAATAAAAATTTAAACCTGTTCCAACACCTGGGCTGACACTGATAATGTTGAAAAAATATGAAATTTTAAAATGTTAGGATAGACAAAGGGAAATGACTTATGCTCAATGGAAAGATAAGAACAAAATTTGGAAACTATTATTATATTGCCTTTTTCTTTTTAAAAAAAATTAAATTTACTGGGTGACACTGATTAATATGATCATACAGGTTTCAGGTGTGGGTTTCTATGTTACAAGATCTGTCTATTGCACTGTGTGCCCACCACCCAAAGTCAAATCTTTGTGTGTGTGTTTTTTTTTATACTGCTTTTAAGAGGATCATCTGTACTATCCTAGCTCTCTTAGCTTTCCCACCCAACAAATCTCATTGTAAAACAAATATGAAAGGGAAAAACTTCAATTGTAAATTTCCCTGCTTGCCAATAAAATGCTAAGAATTTATTTGGACTTTGAATAGGCTAATAAAAAGGTGAAGCCCTGGCCAATGAGGCTCAATTGGTTGGAGCATTATCCCATACAGCAAAAGATCGAACGTTCGATTCCTGGTCAGGGCATATACCCAGGTTGCACTTCAATCCCGGGTGGAGGCAACCGATCGTTTCACTCTCACATCCACATTTCTCTCTCTCCACCTGCCTTCCTCTCTCTCTAAAATCAATAAAAACATGTCCTTGGGTGAGGATAAAAATAAATAAGTCAAACAAGCATTCTGACCACCCACAAATGGACACCCAACATTTATAATCAGAAATGTTAGATCTCTAGCACCACCTGCTGGTTTATTATTTGAATAGCATTATGTGGAGGGGAAAAATTCAAAAGCTCTAGACTCCAGAATACTTCAGGCAATTATTGGAGATGTTATGGAAGTATTTAGGGATGAAGCATCATAGTGTTTGTAATTCACATTTAAATTCGGAAAAAATATAGATGAAGTAAATATGGCAGTGTTGATAACTGTTGGATCTAGATAGTAGGTATTAGAGGTTGTTCATTTTAGCATTCTGTCCTGTTTTTTTTTTTCTTCTTCAAACTTTTATTTTAAAAAGTCAACTTTATGCCCCAGCTGGGTGGCTCAGTTGGTTGGGTATCATCCTGTACATCAAAAAGGTTGCAGAACACAGGCTCCCAGCCCGCCATGGCGGGATCTCCCGTTCAGGGCATATGCCCTGGTTGCAGGTTCGATCCCGGTCAGGGCATGTGCGGGAGGCAGTGGATCCATCCATCTCTCTCTCTCTCTCTCCCTCTCCTCCCTCCCTCTCTAAAATCAGTAAAAACATATTCTCAGGTGAGGATTAATAAATAATGTCAACTTTACTAAATTCCAAGAAAATGCAACTAACAGTAACAGTGAACTATAAGAAACAAAAGACTAATAAGCAAGAGACTTACGGGTCAATTGTGACTCTAATACAAGACATTTTTGGGTCCCTTTGTTTGTTGTCTGCAGCATTGACTGAAAGAAAATAAAATACACATTTGTAAAAAATTAAAGTATTTAAAAAAATTCCTTAACTATAAGATATAGAAAGAAAAATCTCAAGCAAAGAGTAGCATCAACAAGGTGTTAATTCAGCAATTTTTACTCATAGTACTCTTTCTAGGAAAGAATTCAACATCACTGCATCACTTCTCCCAACAACTGAAATGACAGCTCTGGCTACAGAGGGTTTGCTAGGAATGAAACTTCTTATAAAGGATTTGATCAGCAGATCTTTACATACATGAATTTACTCACCTAGAATCTCATCAAAGATCTTGTACAAACCAGGAACAAAAGTGACTTCCCTATAGTTAATGCCAATATCTTCATCGTAAACCCACATTTGCTAGAAATAAGGCAAAGGGATATAGTTATTTTTACGCTATATTTATTCTGTCTCATCATCATGATTACTGTAAGGTCTTCTGGATTAAAATATACACACATATATAATACTTTAGGCTAATTCCAGTGGACACTCAAAGCACACGAAAGTATAGAAAATTAACCAGGAAAAGCACACATTTTAACTACATAGTCACTGCGTTTAAGGGGCTTGGCTGTACCTGGGTCACTAATTCCACGGAGCCAATGTAGGTGTCTGGACGGAGCAAAATATGTTCCAGTTGTGTTTTCTTTTGATAGATTCTTTCAATAGACAGTCTTTTTTTAGCATCTTCATTTTTCTTTTTGTTGATTTGCATATTTTCATTTACAGGCTAGCAATTTAAAAAAATGGTGAAGTTTAATTATAGGCTTACCAGAAACTATAAACAAAACACGTCTACCGTCACATGCCTAAGCACACTGTAACAAATCACAATCTTCCGGTGGGCCTGGGTGGAGTTTACATCTCTTTGCACAGACATGGCGATTTAAGGTCACTGCGGCCAGGTTCCTAGGTGTCTGTCCGTTTTCACGGATGTATTACCTCATCCCTAGGTGTCCGTCCGTTTTCACGGATGTATTACCTCATCCCTAGGTGTCCGTCCGTTTTCACGGATGTATTACCTCATCCCTAGGTGTCCGTCCGTTTTCACGGATGGATTACCTCACTACGTGTATCTGACACGGACCTATGTCCCATGTTTTAAATATCATCAATGAAATACACCCACTTCTTGCATCGACTCCGCAAATAGAAATGAGTGCCTACTAGGTCCCAGGCGCACAAGCGATGCCGGCTCGGCAGCATCCGTGTGGGAGGCCATTGGCTGGCCGCGTTAACGTCGTGAGCACAGGAAGGGCACATTTTGAACAACCGGGGCCTGCCGGCTCCCCAGGGGGGCCACCGTGCTCTGCTCTGCACCTTTCAAGGTCAGGGCCGTTCAATCCCATTTTCAACCGGAGGGTAGGAGAGAACAACTCCACTAGTTCTGTGGAAAGTCGCAAGCGGGCCATTATAACACAGAGCGACTATGGGGCCCATTGCATCCCGTGCCTAGAAACCGTAAACACACAAAACACAACACCCTAGAAGCCAGTTCGGCCGGTAACACTTCAGTATCGGCACCACAAAGGGTCTCCCCCTTTCCACGATCACACGCAGCCAGGAGACTGGGCTCCACACAGAATACAGGCTCCCAGCCCGTCGGGGCGGGAGGGACCCCAGCCCGGGAGCCTCACCCCTGACGGGCAGCCAGGGAGATAGCGGGCAGCGCTCAGACTCCACAACCCGTCTCCTCCGCGAGCTGTACCTGCAATGGTGACACCTCCATGGTGACGGTCGTGAAAGGGCTCGAGAACCCTGCAAGCGACTGAACCGGCGGGACCCACGAGACAACCGCGGAGGTAGCGACTTCTCCACAGACGCTCGTCCGTTAGGAGAGCAGCGCCACTTCGATTTGAACTCTCCTGTAGCCCGCCCAGACCAGATGAGCCAATCCCGACTCGTTCTCACAGGGTCTAAGAAACCAATCGCAGCTGGTCTTTTT
Organism: Myotis brandtii; assembly: GCF_000412655.1. Taxonomy (NCBI): domain Eukaryota; kingdom Metazoa; phylum Chordata; class Mammalia; order Chiroptera; family Vespertilionidae; genus Myotis; species Myotis brandtii. The sequence goes on along the minus strand of NW_005355708.1, from coordinate 4,455,854 downwards.
ATGTCTACCAATGAAAGGCGGCGTTGGTCGGGGGTCTGTTTGAATGAACCAATTAGGTAAGGGATCCGGGACTAGGGGATTGTCCAAAGGCGGCACTTGTTGAGGCGTAACGGAGAGACAGACAGGGTATCTGGCCAATGAGGAGGGCTCATCTGTCCTCTCCGTGCAGAAACCTCTGAGGAGTCGAGCGGTGTAAGCGTGAAGGGATTTTCTGAGGGGCAGACTGGAGTGGAAAGAGAAAGGAGTATATTCATCCCCTAGGAGCGGCTCATTTCTTTCAGGGCCCGAAAACCTAGAATCCGCCCTCTGTCCGAGGTTTTTTAGCGAAAGCGGAAGAATCCGAGCTCCATTTTCCTGAGGAAACTTTCCTCATTTTCTTGAGGGGGACCGAATGCCGGCTTGGTGGACAGGCAGCCTGGCTATTTCATTAAGCGACACAGGGTCTGGCGTCTGCCTCAACGCTCCCTACAATAATTTATTTTTAAAGAAACAAAAGTGCCTCAGTTGTGGTTCTTGGTTTTCATGTAATGAAAGGGTGTAGCGAGGCCACGCGAAAGAGAGCAGCATTGGGCTGCAACTGAGCAATTGAATAATTTATAGTTACCACCGCAGGAGCTGAGGATGGTTTAGGGGTCATTCTAGGGCTGATTTAAGTAGATATATATTTGAGTTCAGAGAGGAAGGGAGAGAAAAACATCAATAATGAGAGAGAATCATTGATTGGCTGCCTCCTGCACACCCCACACTGGGGTTCAAGCCAGCAACCCTCCTGGGAATCGAACCGTGACCTCCTGATTCATAGGTCTACGCTCAACCACTGAGCCACGCGGACCTGCTGATTTTTTAATTTATTTTATTTTTTTGCTCAGCCTGCCAGTAGGAGGCTCCCTTCTGTGTCAAGTTCCCTGGAGTTTGGAAATGTCAAAGACCAGAGGTTTTTTATTACTCTGATATAAAAGTATTTGAGTGAATTTCCTTTTCCCTGTCAATCCACAATGTGAAAAGGATGAAAAAAAAAAAAAAGCGGTTGTCCTTACAAGATGCTAGAAAAGATAACCGCACAATTTGCATGACTACCAATTCCACCTTCCAATCAGCATTCCCTGAGTTTCAGCCCGAGCAGGGTAATGGGCCATGATGTGGTCTTGATGGAGGTGGCTTCATGATGCTTTTGTTTCCTTTGCTAAAAAGGGGGAATAAAATAATAGTATTTCCTCAAAGTTGTGTGAGGATTACCTGAAATAAATGTAAGGCATTTAGAATAGTAGACTAAGAGTGTCAGTCAGGAAGCAGGAATTTTCCTCAGGCTGGCCTGACAATTGGGATTTAATGCTTTTTTTTCTTCTTCTAAAAGAGATAGATTTTCAATATATGGGGGGAGCCTGCAGTGCTTGAGTATAGATATAGAAGTTGCCTCAGGAGGAATCTGGGTTCTTAGTTTGAGACTCCTGTTGCCACCTTTACCCCAGCCCCCTGGCCCAGAGGACCCTCAACCACCCTTCTACCCAAAGAATGCTATCCTTATGTCATCCACCCATCATTCACCTATTCATCCAGCCAACATTTAAATAGTTTTAAAAAATATATTTTTATTGATTTCAGAGAGGAAGGGAGAGGGAGAGAGAAATATCAATGATGAGAGAGAATCATTGATCCATCCCTCCTGTACGCCCCCTATTGGGGATCGAGCCCACAACCCAGGCATGTGCCTTTGACCAGAATCGAACCTGAGACCCTTCAGTCCTCAGACCTTAGCTTTATCCACTGAGCCAAACCGGCTAGGGCCACCCAACATTTACTTACCATCAACCTCCCATCAACAACACGCTATCCACCCCTCACCTCTGCTCTGACTGCTCCTTCCAAAGGTGAGGCTGGTGGGCTGAGAGGCCAGGGATCCTTGGGGCTCCTGGGATTCCCCACAAGTCCCTTCTCACCAGGAAAGCCAGGGGCTCAGTCCTGGGGTCCTCCCCTTCCCTTGTTCTCCCTGTTGGAGCCGACAAGGTATGCGGTAGAGATACAAACCAGGACGGAAGGGCTTTCTGTCTCACTCCAACTCTTCAGTCTTCCTTTTGTTCCCCCACCTCGCTTCCACTGCCACCCCAGAGGGTCCCAAAGTCCCTGAAATTTCTCACCCAGAATGGCACTTACGTGACATTCAGGAGGCTCAGCAGGGCAGGCAGACCCAGAAGGTGGGCGAAGAGCAGGGTTGGATTGCCATGGAAGAGAGATTAGAACTAGTTCCAGAGAGAGAGGTGTAACTGCAGGTGACTGCAATGGGGCATCAAACTGGAGAGAGAGAGAGAGAGAGAGAAGCCAGCAATGTCCCCTAATGTGGTGTGAGGAATGGGGTTACCAGGACCTGTCACTTTCTCCCCAGCTGTCAAGTGGGAAGAAATCCCAGATAAGCTCCTTGGGCGTTGTGATGTTGGGATTTATAATAAGAAACATATTTGGTATTCTTCCACATTCCTGGCACAGGGGGCTCCTAAAACCCTTGGAATTTCCTAAGTGGTGAATGCAATAAAGGTTCTTTTGTTATGTTAATGGTGAGTTTTGGAAAGCCCTTAGGTAATTAAGGATGGGGGCTGGTTGCCAAGGGAACCCATCAAGAGATTAGTCGGCTGGAATTTTGGCCTTACCCATCGATTTCCGATCTCCAGGAAGGGAGAGGGTCTGGAGATTGAGTTGGATCACCAATAGCTAATGATTTAATCAATCATGCCTCTATGTACTGAAGTCCCATAAAACTGCAAAAGGACAGGTTCGGAGAGTTGCTGGCTTGGAGGTGCAGGGAGAGTGGCTCAGTGGGAGAGGGCAGGGAAGTTCTGTGCCCTTCCCCCATACCTTGTCCTATGGCACTCTTCCACCTGGCTGTTCCTGAGTTATATCCTTTTATAATAAACCAACAATCTAGTAAATACAATGTTTCTCTGAGCTACTCTAGCAAATTAATAGAACCCAAGGAAGGGGTCATTGGAACCTCCCAATGGTAGCAGGTCAGTCAGAAGCCCGGGTGACAACCTGGACTTTCCACTGGCATCTGAAGGGTGGGGGCAGTCTTGTAGGACTGAGCCCTAAACCTGTGGAATCTGATGGCAACTCTAGGGAGTTAGTGTCAGAACTGAGTTAAATTGTAGGACACCAGCTGGTGTTGGAGAATTACATGATAGTGTTGGGAAACCCACACCTCAGAATTGGGGTCAGAATTGAAGGAGGCTTTAGGGTGGGTCCCAGAAAGAAAGGATTGGCTGGAGTGGGATGCTGTGTGCCTCTACCTGCATCCATCTGTGTCCCCGGTGATGTCATCTCTGGGCTCTAGCCCCTCCCCTTCCTCGCTCTACATTTGCTTACTTATTTGCTGGTGGAGAGAACCTGAGTAGAGGCTCAGGTGTCTGTGTGATCTGCCAGAGCCTGGGGGAGAGCTCCCATTCCTTAATGAGAGTCCTGGTGGGAGTAGGGGAGGGGACTGCATTCCTGGTAGCTAGCTGCTTCCCCAGCTCTGACCTTGGCCTGTGAGCCCAGGGGTCTGATCTGGGGAAGAGGATATCTGGAGCTGCAGAGACCCATCCTCCAGTCCATTGCCTTCAGAGGGCCTTGGATGCTGCTGGGAGCAGGCCTGGTGGGTAGAAGCAGGCTCCGAGACCTGGTCCAGCGTGGCAGTTACTGCCTCATTTCTTCCTCTAAAGAATGAATACGTAGGGGGAGACTGGACGGGAGCTTTGGTTTCATGTTCCATCTGTAAATCTTTCCTATCTTTCCAAGTTCTTTATTTCATATCTATTCATCTTCTCTTCCTTTCCATTTCTCTGCGTGTTCCATGTTTCATCTCTTCCTCTCTTGACCACTTTGCTAGTACCCTCTCCTCTTCTCTCTTTCCTTCCACCTCAAATTATTTGTAGAATTTTAGAGTCAAAAAAGGTTACAATTTGTAACCGGCTTTTTGGGATATATGTTCTTCTACTTATATGGCTCATTTGATCCTCCTTAACAGGGTGAAGCAGATACTGGCTCCCCATTTTACAGATGAAGAAACTGAGGTCCATCATGGTGAATATACAAGCCCACAGTGCATGATTAATCAGGGCAGAGCTTGAATTTGAATCCTTGATTCTGACTGTAAGAGCCCTCTGCCCCACAGCCTGTGTACCCCAACCTGAGGGCAAAGCTCTTCCCAATTGTGGCTGCTGGCTTGGGGCCAGCCTCTGCTGCTCTTTAGATTATCATGCCTGGGTCGGGGTGAGGAACAGACTGCACACAGATCTTGAGCATTATTGGCTCCAAGCATCAAGCCTCTGGAAAACAAAAGGGCTGAGGGGGTGAGGATGGGAAGAATCCAGGCTTCAGGAGAGAAGAGGATGGGGGCTATGTGGATTAGGGGCTCCCGGAATGGGCCTTGTTCCTGGGCCCACTCAGCCCTGTCCCTTTGCCTTCAAATTCCCCCCAGCCCTCACCAGCTGCCTTTAGGACTGCCCCTACTCCTTAGGACAGCAATACAAGAGGTTCCTGGCATGGAAAGCTGGGGGCACTGTGGCTTCTCTCTTTGACCTTCTCTTCCCACAACTAGAGCTGGGCAGGCAGGGAGGGTACAATAGCCTCTTGGTGCACAGAATCCTGACAAGGGCAGCCTGGCCGGAGGAAGAGGCACTGTCTGCGTTTGGGCAAACCTCCTAGGATGAGACCCTTCTGGGTTGGTAGGTGTGCCAGTGGGGGCCCGGGCACAGGCTCTGTGTCTTCCCACAAATGGGTTTAAATCCCAGTTGCTTGTGACCTGAAGCCAGTCTTTTTACTACCTGGAGTCCCATCTAAAAGTGTATTTGTAGAGTTACCATGGTGATCAGTAATCATAATGACTAATGGGTATTGAGCCTTACTCTGTGCCAGGCGCTGTGCTGAGTGCCTTACACACATTGTCTCTGTAGTTTCTGAAACAGCCCTATCAGACTGAGCTGGCATTATCCCTCTTTTATTTATTATTTATTTTAAATCCTCACCAGAGGATATTTTTTTCCATTGATTTTTTTTTCTATTTTAGAGAGAGTGGAGAGGAGAGAGGGTTAGAGAAAGACACACATTTATGTGAGAGAGACACATCAATTAGTTGCCTCCTGCACATACCCCAACAGGGCCAGGGATCAAGCCTGCAACTGAGGTAGATGCCCTTGACTGGGAATTGAACCTGAGACCCTTCAGTCTGCAGGCTGACACTCTAACCACAGAGTAAACTGGCCAGGGCAGCATTATCCCTCTTTTACAACCGAGGGCATGTAAGGACAAGAGGGAGGATGTCACTTGGCTAAAGTCACAGAGCTAGTAAATGGCAAATCCAGAATTCAGTACAGGCATTTTGACTCTGGGCTCTTAATCTCACTTTTCTGATTATGGCTAATAACTAACACTTATTGGGCACTTAATATGTAGCAGGGATCATCGTAAGCATTTTATACAGATTCATTCATTTAATCATTACAGGCATCCTATATAATAGTCACTTAAATGAAAGATGAGGATACTCAGGCACAGGGAGTGTGCTAACCTGTCCTAAATCTACTGCCAGGAGTCTAGTCCAGGCAGGCTGATTTGAGAGCAAACATAAGAGCCAGCACTCGTTAAAAAATAAACCCAAAAGTTTTTTCTTTAAAAAATTAAAGTATAACATACAGAAAAGTACAGAAATAAGTAATATTTAGCTTAATGAATGTTCACTTATGTGAATATGCTATGTAACTAAATGTAAACATTACCTGTATCCCATAAGACCCCTTTCAGTAACGACTCCCACCCTTTTCCTTAAGAGTAACCTTTATACTGATTTCTAAAATCATAAATTAGTTTTGCCTGTTTTTAAACACACACACACACACACACACATTTCTATTGGGTGTATACCTGGGGGTGGAATGGGTGGTTGTTTCCAAGTAGTTATACAAATTTGTTTTCTGTCTGACAGTCTCCTTACTCCACATCTTGGTTTGGGGCCTAGGACCATGCAAAAGGACTCCAGAAGACCTAGATTCCTCAACTGCCCAAGCTGGAAGGATCTTCACAATTCAGTGAGTTCCCCTCCCCTAGTTTACAGATGGTAAGACGGAAGCTCAGGAAGGGGAAGTGGCCACAAAGCTGGCAAGGAGCAGAGCTGGCGGGACTGGAGATATGAAACTGGATCCTGGCCAACCCAACTGCAGATGGACTCTCCTCTCCCCCCCTTCCCCTGCCTGGGTGTCCACTTCTTGAGCTGAACGTCCTAAGGGTTCAGGCTCTGTCCTCTGAACCAGAGTTCCTCTATGGGTCTCTGTGGAGATCCTCACTCTCCTGATATGGTCTCTCCAAGAGTGGGGCCCTGTACTAATGTGTCACTGTCCAGCCCACACACCTGTGGAGGATGCAATACCTGGGGCCTACATATCAGCTGACATGGAGGGAAGCTGAGGTCCCTACTCAGTGTGGGCACAGGGGGCAGTCCAGGGAAGCCAGGGAGGGGCTGGGAAGCCAAAGTTATGGGGAGGCCTGGGACCCAGTCCTTCACACTAATGCTACCTCTGCTCTGACCCCCTACAGCCAGCTTGCACTCTGTACCATAGTCTTTCATCCTGGGCATTTGTTTGGAATGCTTATGACAGTTATTTTGGAAGGCAGTAAAACATAGAGGTTAGTTACAGACTCTGCCTGGGTTCCCATCCCTGCTCTTCCACTTACTTGCTGTGTGACCTTGAGTTAACTTACATACTTCTCTGTGTCTCCATTTCTCCATCTTAAAAAACACTTACTCCACGAGGTTGTTGTGACGTGCATATGAGTGAAGCACTCAGAACCATGTCCAGCATATGCACCTTGACCCTAGGTCCTGTGACTCCAAATCCCATAGCCCTTGTATCAACATCTCCCAGACACCAGCAGGCCTGGGTGGGGGAGAGACACGAAACCAGTCCTCCAGGAGCTTTTAGTCCAGTGGGGGAGACACAAGTCCTGTTACCAAGGGATCTCTGGAGAAGTTAGAGTTTCCAGAAGAGAGGGGTAAGAGAGAACAAACACTCAGTGCCTACTGTGTGCTGGGTAACTTGCCCAGGCCACTATTTCTCTCCCCTCTCCACCCTTCTTTCTCTCTTATTGCAAAGTCCCATCTTCCAGGTTAGGACTGTGATGCTCAGAGAGCATAAGTAACTTGTTTTAGGTTCCCCAGTGAGTCCAGTGGCAAAGCTGGGATTAGAATCCAGGTCACCTTATGCTAACATGGAAGACCATGTCACCTTGGCTCAAGTTCATCTCTTCCGTGAAGTCTCTCCATGTCCTGGATGTGGAACTAACCACTTGTGCCTCTGGGTCCCCATCGTGCCCCACAGAAATGCCCCCAGGGCACCTGCACACTTCTTAAACTTATTTTATTTATGTACCTGTCTCCCTTCACTAGGCACTGAGCTCCTTGAGAGCAAGGAGTGATCGTGGCCATCTCTGAGTCCCCTGTACATCCTGAATATAGCACAAAGTCCGTGCACAATGGCTGTTTCATAAATATGTGTTGCATGAATGATGGGAGGTGATCGGAAAGTCTCATGGCCATTTTCCTGCCTCCTTGGAATTATCCCAGACAGTGATGGGCATCAGAGGATGGATTGAGGGGTGGTGCTGGGGTAGAGGTGTGAACATCTGTCTCACCTGAAACCTTTCCAGTTCCCCACACTCATCTACACTCATGCTTCATCCCCAGGCATTTCTCTGGGCTCGCTCCAGTCTCTCCTGCAGGCCTTCCTCATGTTCGGCAGCGCTATCTTTCCCAGCACCTTTGCTGTCTAGAGGACAAGTCTGGCATTGAGATCAGAACCATCCCTTCTGGTCCCATTTTATTCTCATAAGAGCTTAAGAGGTAGAGTAAGTGGAAGTGGCCTGTCTTTATTTTACAGGACTTTCAAGCTCCAGGAGGCTGGTGTCCAAGTTCATACAATAAGTTGATGGCAGAACTGGGCCCAGTATGATGTAGGAAGGGAACAGGGCTTAGGGCAGTTTTCTGAATCAGGGACAGGCTGGGCTTCCCCCCAGGACTTGAGGGACCTGACTCTGGGACACAAAAGACCCCAGTTGGTCTGTGAAATGGCATGGAGAGAATCCTAGAACATTTTTTAAAAAAATATATTTTTATTGATTTCAGAGAGGAGGGTAGAGGGAGGGAGAGATAGAAACATCAATGATGGGAAAGAATCATTGATCGGCTGCCTCCTGCACACCCCCAACTGGGGATTCAGCCTGCAACCCAGGCATGTGCCCTTGGCCGGAATCAAACCTGGGACTCTTCAATAGATGGACGCTCTATCCACTGAGCCAAACCAGCTAGGGCTTTTTATTAAAAAAAAAATTTATTTTTCAATTACAATGGAGACTCCTAGACTCTTGCCCCTGGCCAGAACTCGCCAGGCCTTCTGCAGTCTTGATGGTTGCCAGTAGGTGCCGACAGTTTGCAACTTTTGGTTCTGTCCTACAGTTCCAGCTTCCAGTTGCTTTCTTCCTCCTATCACCTGGACAGTCTACACTTGCACCAAGTAGGAGAGGGTGCAATCCCCGTGAGACTGAAAGACCCCTGTTCTGGAAGAGGAAGCAGGAAGAGGGTCTCTGATTTGCATTTCAGCTTGGCTGCCCCTGCAGCTTTCTAGGCAAAATAATAATACAGTGGGGCCTTGACTTACGAGTGTCCCGACTAACGAGTTTTTTTGAGATACCAGCTGTCTCTCAGCCGATTTTTTACATTGAGTTGATAGAGTAATTTGAGTTAACGAGCTCCTTAACGAGCTCGGTCTTGGAACGAATTAAACTCCTAAGTCAAGGCCCCACTGTAATAATAATAAAATAAAAAAAAATCCACAGTGGGTCACCGATTATGCCTGGGCAGGAGCCTTATCCTGAAGCCAGCTTCAAGCAGAATTGTTGGGGGGGGGGGGGGGGGGGGAGTACCAGGGGACCTGAGAGAGAACCTAGGAGATGGGTCCCTGCTCCAAATGTCACCCTGGTGGACCTTCCAATCAGCAGGATTGAGGCAAGGGTGAGGAACACAGGCATCAACAGGATCACACAAAGGGCCTAGCCAACCCCAAATAGCAACACTGGATGAATGACTAAAAGGCGCCCCTTCCTCAAAACCCTATACAAATCTACAAAGACTGCAAGAGAAATGGTGCCCTCTGGAGTTGTGCATTGCACAATTTGTATGCACACAGAGTGGCAATCTCCCAAGCCACTCCCCCCCACCCCCCTCCCCAGGAGTGGGTCTGGGCAGTAAAAGCAAATATCCGGGAGGGAGGAAGAGGCTGGCACCTCCCTCCCCAGTTCAGTGATTCCATGGGGAAGGCAGAGGGGACCAGGACCCACATGCACCTTGGGAGACGGGCAGAGGAAGGGGGTTGGAAGGGGCAAGTGTGAAGAGAGTCTACTAACGTCTTAGGGCCACGAGGCCCTTCTAGGCCCCTCGTTGTGTGCCTGTACTTCTCCCCCCACCTCACCCGACTGGTTGAGACTGGAAGCACTGGGGTAGGGTGGGAAGGACTGGCCAGGGAGACGGAATCCGCGGAGCCCACCCGGAGTCGGAGTCCAAGGGTGTGCTCTCAGTGGGGGGCCTGAGGCCACCTCTGTGGGTCGGGATGAATCCTCCAAGGTTGGGGGAGGGGGCCTCTTCGCTTCTCCATCTCCCTCCTCTCCCCTCCCGGGCTCTGGTTCGGCGGCGCTCTCGGCGGCGCCTATCAGGGCTTCCCAACTGCGCCGCTTCCTTCTTGGGCAGAAAAGGACTTTCAGCTGCAGCCGAGGCGGCGGCGGGGACTCAGGAGAGCGCCCCCTCCCCCTAACGGCCGCCTCTCCCGCTCCCCCTCGCCCTCCCTCCCTCGCCTGATCCCCCACCTCTGGGAAGGCGCTGGGGGTGTGGCCAGAGGCTGCTATAAAGTCCGGGGTAGCCGTCCCGGGCCGCCGCTCTGTCCCTTACCCCCCCGCCTTCTGGACCCGGCCGAGGATGCGGCGCAGCGCCTCGGTGGCCAGGATCGCTCCT
>NW_005355708.1:4444932-4445521 GCF_000412655.1 Myotis brandtii | reverse complement strand
CAGAGAGGAGCTGGTGCGTGAGCCCGGCTGCGGCTGTTGTGCCACTTGCGCCCTGGGCAAGGGGATGCCCTGCGGGGTGTACACCCCCCGCTGCGGCTCGGGCCTGCGCTGCTACCCGCCCCGGGGAGTGGAGAAGCCCCTGCACACACTGATGCACGGGCAAGGCGTGTGCATGGAACAGGCGGAGATCGAGGCCATCCAGGAAAGCCTGCAGCCCACTGGTAAGGTGGCTCTGCCCTTGCACGTCCTCCCTGGTGTGCGGCCCTCCCAGAAGCCCCTTTCCCAATAGGGCTGGCCCGGGAGGTCCTTGAAAATCCCCCATGAGTTGAGGAGAAGGCAGGTACGTGGCAGGGCCCTCCTGGCATGGGACAGGCTCAGCCAAGCCAACTGCTATCCAGTCTCTAACAGCCTGTTGCCACTGTCAAGGAGGACTCTGTCCCGTCCCTCCATCTCAAACCTCCCAAGGATGCCTACTTGGGAGGAGTAGTCTTGGCTGCTGGTGCAAGAGTGGAAAATTAAGTGACCTGGGCCAGCCCACAGCCTGCAAGTGAGCCAGATAACTGGAGGATGGGGGTGGGGGTGGGGGTGG
>NW_005355708.1:4430618-4444908 GCF_000412655.1 Myotis brandtii | reverse complement strand
CTGGTCCCCTCACCACAGGTGAAAGCCCCAGGGGTCTGAAAAGCCAGAGCTTGGACTTTTGACATTGAGGTGGGAGGACTGGGACAGGCATTCGAGAGGGGCTTTGGTGGTGAGGGGCAGCGGAGTTGCCCTTCCCCAAAGCCCCCAGCCAGCTCACCTAGCCGTTTGGGGGGTACTGGGAAGACAGGGGTCTCTCTGCCGGGCCTGGGCACTTCCTCCTGCCCTGGTCCACAGGCATCCCTCTTTTTTCTCTCGGCAGGTGCCATCTGAGGTGGCAGAAAGAAGCAAGTCTGGGCTCCCAGCCCAGAGCTGCAGAAACCTAACGGGTGTGGGCTAGAAAGTAAAGAAGAGAGAGAGGGAGACAGACTTAGAAGGCCCTTTGCCTTAAACTCTTTCTTATCCTTTCTCTTTTCCATTTCTCAGTGAGCCTCTTAGTTGCTCCTTCTAATCTTTCTCAGTCTCTTTTCCTTCTTTCTCTTTGTTCTTTCCTGCTGTGTCTTTCAGCCTCTAGTTTCACAGGCAACCTTCTGGAGTTCTCCTTCCCCCAGTATCTTCTGGCCACCATCAGTTTCTTTCTCTTTCTCTGTCTTCTTACCCTTTTCTGTTTCCGTTGTCCTGCTTCTCTCACTCTCATCTCAGTCTCTTTCTGTGTCCCTGTCTCTCTTTCTTTGTTCCTGTCTTTCTGTTACTTTTGGAATCTCTCTCGGCCTGCCTTTCCGTATGTCTGCTTTTGTATCTTGTTCCCTCTCTGACTCTGTTTTGCTCTCCCTGTGCCTCTCTGTCTGTCTCTTTTCCTGGTGTTTGAAGCTTCCATTGTTGCAGTCCGGATGCTGGGACTCTGGCCCCAAGCTTCCTGCCCTGGGTCCCAGACCGCTCCACTTCCTCAATCCTCTGCAGCTTGTTAGCTGGAGGAGAGCAGGACGCAGGGAAAACAGGAAGGAGGTGGACCCCAGGGGTCTGGGCTTCAGGCCTGGCTGCCCTTCCTGCCCCTGGGCAACAAGAGATGGGTCAGCAGAAAACATTCTAGGAGAAATGCCAGCCTGGCACCCAGCACATCTGGGAAGGGGGGCAGTCCTTGGGGGAATACGTCGCTGATCATGGGGCCAGAGATGCCAGTGCCAGTGGGAGAGGAGGGGTACTGGTACCAGACCAGACTGGGAGTGAGGGCTGAGCCCTTGGGCTCCCTGAGTCTAACAGGACCACATTCTCTTTGTGTCTCCCTCCTCCACAAGCCAGCGGCTATCTGGCAACTGATGAGGATGGGTGGTAGCCTCCTCCTCTCTCACCAACTTGAACAGGGGGCAGAAGAACCCTCAGAGGGTCTTGGGCACCCGTTTTCCTTGGCTGGGAAGGAGCACCCCATCCTGTAGTGGAGAAAAATCCATGTCCCTGGGAGCTTCGGAGAGGCATGAGCAGTGTAATTGTCCTGTGGCTATTATGCAAACCCGCCTCCCAGGGTGGCTTTAGGTCCCCTTTGGATTACAGGGCCCGGGTCTCTAACACCCCCCTTCCCCTTCCCTGCCTGTCCTCCACCCATGCAGTGCATGCACCATCCGGAGAGGGACAGGCTAAGTCTGGGGGACCCTGGGGAAACTAGGCACCTTCTTGGCAAGCTGTGTCCCTGCCCTCTTACCTCCCAGTCATCACAGAAGTACCCTCTGCCACAGCCTGGGCCGCACAGCACCATGGGAAAGGCGCCCCCTAGAGTTGTGCAGCAGCCCTGCAAGGTCTCTGGCGAGACAAAGTGTTCAGGGCTTGGCCCCTGTCTCTACTATTCTCTTTAGCTTCCCACTGACAATAGGCCACTGTCCCTCCCAGGTCCCAAGGCTTGGGGACCTAAGCCTCTTCTCTCTGCCTTTTCCTCTTGGGGCTGAGCTTCAGCAAGTGACTGAGGGAGGGCAGTCACTGTGGCCCAGTTGCCTACTATTTGCCCTGGGGCAGGCCCCCCTCCACCTCCAGGCTCCCCCACCTTCCTGTCCTAGCTTTTTGAGCCAGAACAGGTTGTGGGTTAATACCACTCAGGCCACCAGAAGTGGGGATGGGGTGGACAGGTGCGTCAGAAATCCACAATTCCGCATAAGTGCGCTGACCCTGGATTCATGGAATCGGGGGGAGTGGACAGTGCATCGGCGTTTGGACTGGGGTGTTGCTCTGGGACAGGGTTAGGGAACAGGCAGCCAGGTTAATTTTTAGTCAACACAGCAAACACTGCCCCCCCCCCCCTACTGCAGTACTGGGAATCCAGTGGTGTCATGGGAACAGGGCCTTCCCAGAAATTCTGTGCCTTTGTGGGAGGGAGGGAAGAGGAGCGTAGCTGCTAAATTTGATTACTTTTTTTTAGTATTGGGAAAGCGAGAATTATTGGTGTCTTGGGTACCAGGAGTCTTTCTGTTTAAAGACATAGGAGCTGTAGAGATAAATCCCTCCTCCTTCCCTTCCACCAGTCTACAGTAGGACCTGCCTCACAGGGTGGGATGTCTGGCGTGGAGTAAGAGCTCAGTAAAGTGGAGCAGTGATGAAGATGGTGATGAAGAGGACGCTGAGTGGATTTAACCTGAAGCTTAAATCCTCCTCTGATATTGGGGTTTTGGGGGACAGTAGGCAATGGAATAAAGCTGGGGGACATGCAGAGGAGTTGAGGGGTAAGGCAGATTTTGATGCCTTTTCCTGCTATAAACATGGGAGGAACAGGTCAGCTGTCCTTGTCTCTGACTCTTGAGGCCAGCAGTGTGTCACAACAGTGAGGGAGACACCCTTTGAGCCAGAACTCAAAGAAAGGGTCTGGTACCCAACATGGTGGTCTTGACTTCTCCAGCCAGAGTCCAGGGGAAGAAGGAAAAGGCCTTCCAGGGCAGGTGGGTGGAACCCACCCACCTCACAGTCTCACTCTGGGTGTCTTGAGTGGGGCAGGGGCTGGAGTTGAGGAGGAATCATGGGGATGAAATCAGGCAGCAAGAAAGAGGAAATCCTCTAGCTTTGACCATGAACTTTGCAGCCAGTAGTGCCAAAGCTGTGAAGCCTCTTCTTTCTCTGGGTGCCTTCCCTTCCTCTGTTGCTGGAGCAAAAACCAAGGTTTCCCCTGTGGCTGCGTGTCATTGGCCTCGCTCCAAGCAGGAGCTGGAGGAGATGACCTAGTCTACCTTGGAAACCTCATCTCCCAAGCAAGCCTTCAGGAATTCAGGAGGTCAGATCTTTCAGGGGGCTAGGTCTGACTCCAGCCCCTGCTCAGAGGGGAGCCCACCAGGATTGGGGTTTTCCAGATGGCACCACCTGGGTGAGCAGCACCAGGTGGCCAGTTTTGGAGGTTCGACGGTTCACGTTTTTTCAGAGACTCAACGCCATGACACTCACCCTCCCAAGCCAGGTGCCTTGGGGTGGGCCCTGGGGTGGGTACTTGGTGTGATGGGCAAGGAAAAGTTACAGATGAAATGAAAAGTCAACAAGCTAGGGTATAGCCAGTGTGCCCTGCCCTAGGTCTGTGTCTGTCCAGGCTGGGTCAGAGTGCCTGAGTGCATGTAGGTGTGCACACGTGGACAAGTGTGTGTCTAGACACGTGATTGTTTGTATATGTTTGTAATTCTTGAGTTCCGGCCTCTCTGTGTCTGAGTGGGCAGATAGGGACATAGTCCAGGTACCTATGTCCCCATGAGAGACACTAAGGAGCTACTCTCCCTGTCTTGGTGTGTTCTTCTCCAAGCTTACACACAAGCTAGGCACACGTGTGCTGGGTGGTGGGGAAACAAAAAATGGGGAGACCAGGCATGCTGCCTGCCCATCTTCCCCAGGTAACCTCTATGTGACATGGGGCCCTCCCAACACAAGAACATAAGCCATGCTTCTAGGCTCCACGCAGCCCCAGATTGCAGTGAGTGGACCCAGTTGTCCTTAATGATACCGCTCAAGTTAAGGTATACACATTTCCAAATATCCACTAATAATCCCTCAAGCATTGGTCATTGGTGGACTTCGACTCACAGAATTTCAGCATTGGAAAGCCTGGTTGCAGTTGAACTTCTACTCCAGATGTCTCTAGATTCTTGAGGCCTCAACCACTCGGACGCTCCACACCTTAGGGCCGTGGGGCACTCTACCTCCTGAGACAGCGCCATTCGTAGAAAACTCTTCCTTACCCCCTTGAACCTAAGAACATTCTGCCCATTTACCAAGCGGAATAAGTATCACTGCAAACTAGCCTTTTCCTTGATGGCCATGAAAAGAAAACACACTCAAAGGAAAGACAATAAAACCCTTCCAGGTTGGAAGGGCACTCGAGTTGGTGTTACAAACGAGTCCCCTCTGGACTGCCCTTGGGATGTTAAGAATGCTGGAGGATGGGGTATATCTCTCTGCTCTATTTATTTCTTCCCTCCGATTCCTCTTTCTAAGCCAGCCCTCTACTCGTGACAGAGCCTTCTTTCCATCCTTGGTGACTCAATTTTATAAATAGCCATTGGTGTGGAATCTTGACAAAGACTTTCTGAGGGTCTCGATTCTTCCTTGCTTGGTTTTCCTTTATCCGCATGTCTCTCCCCACACTCCCAGGACTAGGAGAATAAAAAGAGAGCTGGCCTCCCCCTTCTACCCCCAACCCACTCTGGCCAGGCAGAAAAATACCATTTGACCCAGAGGCAGCTCTGGGACCACTGCCATACTTGGAGGAACCTGCTAACTCCTCAGGAAAAAAAAAAAAGAAATTCTGACACAAAACAGATGTAACCGTCTGCC
Organism: Myotis brandtii; assembly: GCF_000412655.1. Taxonomy (NCBI): domain Eukaryota; kingdom Metazoa; phylum Chordata; class Mammalia; order Chiroptera; family Vespertilionidae; genus Myotis; species Myotis brandtii. The sequence continues at coordinate 4,440,183 of NW_005355708.1, read as the reverse complement.
TGGTCACCAACATCTGGAATGCTGGCAGGGGCTTTGCACTCAGGCCGGCCGAGAGCTGCCAAACCGAGCATTTCGGAGGAGGCTCTGATCTGTAACCCCTTTCTCCAGCTCAGCCCTGTTGTCTGGACTTGGCTGCCTGGAGGGAGAAGCAGCAGTTGCAATTGGGTTTTTCTTGAGTTCAGATAGAGTCTTCATGAGATCCCAGGGAGGGGTGCAGGCCCAGCCTTTCCACCCCCATCTCCAGATCCCCAGTGCCCTGACTGGGCAACAGACATGGCCTTTGGATGGGGTCTGAAGTCTAAGGGTAGGGGATTGAAGGGATGGGGAAGGTATTCTCTTGGTCCTAGGGCCGCACAGAGCATTACACAAGTGTACACACACTTGCACACGCAGGCATACACACCCACTCCCACTTTTCTCCTGTCCAGCCAATGGGGAGAGCTTGTTGGGTTGGATTTCTCATCACTCATGGAAACTTTGATTCTGGCCATTTGGAAGCGGGTCAGCTGGGCTGACAGCCCTCGGGATCCTGTGGCTGGCTCAGCCAGACGCTGAAAAGAGCAGGAAAGGAGACAGGAAGAGAGAGCAGATGGAGAGGGGGGTGGTAGGAGGAGCTGACTAGAAGGAGAAAAGATCCGGTGGGGGGCCCCCCTGCCTGCCTCAGACCTCCCAGCAGAGCCCAGGGGAACCTCCTGTCTGGGCAGCTGCAGCTGGTGACTCATCTGAGCGCCGGACTGGGTGGGGTGAGGGGCAAGTCAAGGACTTCAAGAAAAATAGCCTCCTGAGGACTTCCAGGAGAGTGGGAAGGAGATGGGAGTGCTGTTTTGACTTTTTCCTGCTCCTAGACCCCCATGCTTCCCGTGTCAGGCTGGAGAACCCCCGAGAAGCAGAAAGAGGTGGGAGGCTGGGTTGGTGTGTTGCTCGGTCTTTTCCCAGTGCTGACCTCTCCCCATCTTGGCCTGATTGCAGACAAGGATGAGGGTGACCACCCCAACAACAGCTTCAGCCCCTGCAGCGCGCATGACCGCAAGTGCCTGCAGAAGCACTTCGCCAAAATTCGAGACCGCAACACCAATGGGGGCAAGATGAAGGTCATCGGGGCTCCCCGGGAGGAAGCCCGGCCTATGGTGAGGACCTCTGACCTCAAATGCACATGTTCACAGACACACACGCGGGGCTCCCCGGGAGGAAGCCCGGCCTATGGTGAGGACCTCTGACCTCAAATGCACATGTTCACAGGCACACACACCACCACCACCACCACCACCACATCTTGGCCTATGTTTATCCAGTAAACATTCTTTGGATGCCTACGGGGTAGAGTATACATTGTCAGGATCCAGAGAGTCCTCATTCCTTTCCTTAAAATTCCATTCCTGCTTGGTAGTTCTCTATATTGGTACAGCTAAAGTGGTTTTTAAATACTGAAATACTTCTATCTTGGTTGGTAACTCATGGTAGCCCCAAGCTTCCTGATATTTCTTGGCCCTTCTCTTGGATTCCCCACCCGAGACCTTCTCAATCTCTAAAGGGTTAATGCTGGCCATAGCAGGGGGCCTTGGGACCCTGTTCCGGAGTCTGGCAAATGTCCTGTCTGACGGATGGTTCTGATGGTTCCGTTCCTGGATCTTACACGTTGTTGATGGCATGATTTCATTCATCCCTCCTGCTTAGAAATCACCCCCTTCCAGGCCTCCTCCATAGGTTTCTACAGCTCCTTCCCCACGGGGTTCCTTCACTTCACACCTCTCCTTTGTTGAAGCTCTTTGGCCCAAGATCCTGTCTTCAGTGTCCCTCTACTCTTCCCACCAATGTCTCCAGAACCCAAGCCATGCCTTGTTGATGGCATGATTTCATTCATCCCTCCTGCTTAGAAATCACCCCCTTCCAGGCCTCCTCCATAGGTTTCTACAGCTCCTTCCCCACGGGGTTCCTTCACTTCACACCTCTCCTTTGTTGAAGCTCTTTGGCCCAAGATCCTGTCTTCAGTGTCCCTCTACTCTTCCCACCAATGTCTCCAGAACCCAAGCCAAGCGGAATAAGTATCACTGCAAACTAGCCTTTTCCTTGACCTCTATCTTCACCTCCCTGGGCCCTGACCCTGACCTCTGGGCTTTGACCCTCCTTTCAAGGCCTTCAGTCCTGAGATGACCCCCATTCCTGGTTCTCCTGCCCCTCTTCTCTTCTGCTGAGCAGTTTCATCCTCTCTCTCTCCTCCAGCCCCAGGGCGCCTGCCAGAGTGAGCTGCACCGGGCCCTGGAGCGGCTGGCCGCCTCCCAGAGCCGCACCCACGAGGACCTCTACATCATCCCCATCCCCAACTGCGACCGCAACGGAAACTTCCACCCCAAGCAGGTGGGTCACCGTCTCTCTCCTGCTGGGCCCTGGCCTCAGCGCCAGAGCCATGAGACAGGGTCATGCATGATAAATGTTTCAGGAAGGGGAGGCTCCCCAAATCTCTACATCATCCCCATCCCCAACTGCGACCGCAACGGCAACTTCCATCCCAAGCAGGTGGGTCACCCTCTCTCTCCTGCTGGGCCTGGCCTCAGCGCCAGGGGCATGAGACAGGGTCATGCACGATAAATGTCTCAGGAAGGGGAGTCTCCCCAAACCCTAGGATCCTCCCCAAACCTTCCCCCCAGCTTTAGGACCTCAGCTCATGTGCCCACATCACTCATTTTGGGATGAGGAGCCTGAGGCCCAAAGTCACAGAACAAGTTAATGGCAGACTAACTATCCTGCTTCCCCATCCAGGACTATTTTCATCTCTTGATTCACAATCTGAGACGTTCACCTGGTGTTCCTGCCAACCTCTGCCTCCCATCACTTTCTCACTCACCCTACTCCCTTCCTATGAGTAGTTCTCCTTCGTCCTCGAATGTCTGTCTCCCCTGGAAATGGAGGGACTAAGTCATGAGGGGTTAGGAAAGGAGGAAACAGCCTGACCCTTACCCCAAGTTGAGTAGCCAAACCACTTGGGGTACCGCCAGGATGGAGATGATGCCAGATCTGACAGCTGGAGTTAGGGGCTTCAGGTGGAAGCAGAGGAAGGAGGTAGGCAGAAGAGAAGACATGAATGTAGAAACCTCTGTGCCCCTCATTCCCTTGGAACATGGGTTCCTCTGACAAGCCACCAGGAAGCTGGGATGTTCAAGAAGGCTGGTCTGCTCCAGCCCCATCTCTGGCCTGTCAGAGTTGGGCCCACATGGAAGGGTGGCATATCTGGGCAGAGCACTGGGGTGCCTCGTGTTGGGTGTTCCCTGGGGAGCCCTGGCCTGGATCTCCTTCTCCAGCCCCTTGTGGGCATAGACACACACATCCTCACACTTCACGCTCTATGATAAATCCTCAAAGTGGGCTGCCATGCAGCCAGCAGAGGCCTAACTAGGAGAAGAAAGGCTGCCCCTGAATCTACACATCCCAGGATGGCCTGAGGATGTTATGAGCGGTGTGCAGTGAGTTGGGAATCAATGAGGCCCCCCCTTAAACCAATGCCAAACCTATCTCCAACACCAATGTTTTTTGGTCCCAATTTTTAAAAACTTTTTTTCCCTAACTAAAAAAGCGGTCATAAACTCTGTTAGAGAAGTTTTAGGTTTACAGAAAATTGAGCAGGAAGTGCAGAATTCTCATCTACTCCCCCACACCCAGTTTCCCCTATTACTATCTTGCATTAGTGTGGTACATTTGTTATAATTGAGGAACTAATACTGATACATTATTAGTAACTAATCCATAGTTTACATTAGGTTTCATTCTTTGCGTTGACAGTTCTATGGGTTTTCTTCCCCTAATTATTTTTCCTACTGAAAGTTCTGACCCTTGACCCTTGATCCCCAGACTAAATCTGACCCTTGAGATGACCTTCACTTCAACTTTAATCCTGACTCTTAAATATACCTTTGCCCCCTGCCTTCCCTATCCACCCCCCACCTTTCCTGTTCTAATCCTGACCCAAACTTGAGCCCAACTGCTTTAGTTGGTCTAACTTTGACCTCTATCTTTATCCCAACTCTATTTCTGACCTGGGCTCTGAGACTCACCCAACTCAAGTTTTAGTTATAATTCCCAATTCAACTGCAATTCATATCCTAATGCTACCTTAACTTCAACTTGGATCCCGATATTATCCATAATCCTATTCTTTAAAAAAAATACATATTTTTATTGATTTCAGAAAGGAAGGAGAGGAGAGAAAGATAGAAACATCAATGATGAGAGAGAATCAGTGATTGGCTGCCTCCCGCATGCCCCCACTAGGGATGGAGCCCGCAACCTGGGCATGTGCCCTGACCAGGAATTGAACCCTGTGACCCCTGGGTTCATAGGTTGATGCTCAACCACTGATCCACACCAGCAGGGCTTTAATCCCATTCTTAAAAGTCCCAACCTAATGGGAACACACTCAAAACATCTCCGACCTGTACCGTAGTCTTTCAAATCCAGCTTCACCTCTAAATCCGATGGATCCAGTCTCCCCGCTAGGAAGGCCATAGAACTTCCTCAGGGCCCTGCCTTTGAAAACTCTCTGGGCCTTTCCTTCTTGGCCAAGTTCTCTCTCTACTCCAGCGAGCTCAGAAGATTTGTGCTCATGAGAGAGCGTCTGGCCTCAGGGGCCATCTTGGAGCAATTGTCTGATTTGGGGACCCGGCTGGGATTGGGGCCCAGCTGACTGACCTCTCATGCCCTTGTCTTGACAGTGCCACCCGGCCCTGGATGGGCAACGTGGCAAGTGCTGGTGTGTGGACCGGAAGACAGGAGTGAAGCTTCCAGGGGGCCTGGAGCCGAAGGAGGAGCTGGACTGCCACCAGTTGGCTGACAGCTTCCGCGAGTGAGCCCTACCAGCAGGCAGGGGGCTCCCTGCCCCCTGCCCCCCCTTCCCCTGGAGGCTGCAGAGCTGACCTGGAGCCTGGATCTGAGTCCTGGCTCTGCCTCTGGCCCAGAAGTTTTCCTCAGCATGTGTGTAGCGTGTGTGTGTTGATGAGCATGGATGTACCCGTGGGGTGAGCCGGAGCCTAGGGGTGTCCTCTTTGGGCTTAGATAGCCTAAGAGGTCAGAGTGGCAATGGGGAGCCTTGGTGTGTTTCCAAATTGACCCTGGATTCATTCATTCTTTTATTCATTCAGCCATCTAAAAACATTTACTGGCTACATATTACATGCCAGCTCTAGTTCTCAGCCCGGGGTGGGGGCACCCTTATTCTGACTTCCTCTGATTTGGACATTGGGCCCACCTCCTACAAGGTGAACACAAGCCTGTGGGAGAAGAGAAGTCCCATGCCCATAATCTGAGGAGGAAAGTAGACATGTACCTTGACCATTGTCCCTCCCTCAATCTAGTGGTAGAGCGGAGGCCACAGGGAAGGTGTGGGGTAGCAGATGGCTCAATGGTCAGGAGACCGGACCCAAAGCTAAGGGCTGCCAGGCTCCTCTTCTCTTCGTCCCCAGGCCCTCCAAGGGCAAGGACCTGCAGAGACAAGCCTACTTTGGGGTTGGGGGTAATGCCATCTGCTTGATTGCCTGGCAGCGGATCCCTGCTGTGGAGGAGGTAAGAGGGTCCTAGGAAGGCCTGCAAGACAGAGGGGTGGGGTGGTGGGGCCCCTGTCTGCGCAGTCAGGGTGGGAGGAAAGAATGTGTAATTGGAATGTGTGTGCCTGATGGAGGAAAGGACCAGCATAATGGGATTGGGGGGAAGTAAGAGACTTGCCTGGGGTCCTGTTCCCTTCCATTTGTAGTCAGAGCCGTGAAATCACCAGGATGACTCCATCTGGCTCACAGCTTGGCCTCTGCCTCCTGCTCCACACCTCCTTCCCTACAGCTCCCGCCCCATACCCTGCCCCCTGGGCATTTTCTGGCTTGCTGGATGGAAGGAGACTTAGGGACCTTCCAGTTGGCCATGATGTCTTTCTTTTTTTTTTTTAACAAAACAAAACAAAAAACAATACAATTGTGTTTTGCTTATTTATTTAAATTAGAGACAGGGGTGTACCAGGGATGGGAGGACTATCCACATGGTAGAAGGACTCTAAGACTCAGCCAATTCACCATCCTCTCCCTGCAGCCTCTTCCTGAGGGGCCTCCCTGCCCCTCAAGTCTGTGCTCTGTGTTCAGACTCCTGGTGGGGAAATACTGGCTTCCAAACAGAGGGAGGGAGCCGGACAGCCCTGCTGAGCCAGAGCTATTCCTGGGATCAGCTGGTGTGTGAAACTGGGGCATTTCCTAGGGCATCAGGCCGGTTGGGTTTGCATCTGGATTTGATTTATTAATTTGGGGGCGGGGGAGGCGCTGACCTGAAGCTTGGGAAAGGGGTAAACTTTCCACCACATTCCACAGCTCTGCCTGCCTGGATTCCTGATTGGGGGTTGTGCTGAGATTTGATTCTGATGGGTCAAGGGGTCAAGAGTGGGGGCATCTTTGATCTTGCTGTCCTGGGCACACCAGGCTGTGGGCTTTTGGTGGCAGCCCCCAAGTGTGTGCCCACGTGGTACGATTGGATTCCTGGTCATTTCCTAATGTCCCTCCCCTCCCGGACCTCTGTGCCAGGCACTGATTTCTTTTTTTAAAATATATTTTATTGATTCCAGAGAGGAATGAAGAGGGAGAGAGAGATAGAAACATCAACGATGAGAGAATAGATCGGCTGCTGCCTCCTGCATGCCCCCCACTGGGGATTGAGCCCGCAACCCAGGCATGTGCTCCTGGCCAGAATCGAATCCGGGACCCTTCAGTCCGCAGGCCCACACTCTATCCACTGAGCCAAACCAGCCAGGGCCAGGCACTGATTTCTTGGGTGGAGGTTCCTTTCAGGGAGTTCACAGGCAGCCCGGGACCCTGTGCACCAAGCTGCTGTACTCTGGGGGAGTGCCCTCCTGTCTGATCTGGCCTCTGGGGGCGCACCCTCCTGTCTGGCCAGCTCCTGGATTCCTAGGCCCTCCCCAGTTCCAGAGGTGCTGCCAGGCCTCTGATGTGCTGGCACCTGTGCTGTCTGCATTTTGAGTCTGGGGCTGCAGTCCCCCCTTGTGGGGCCAAGGCCAACGCATGTTGGGGTAGAAGGTGGGTGTAGGCTGCCGATCAAGTTCTAGGTCCCTAAACCAAACGCAGGAAAAGTTTCTCTTTTGATCCCTGAAGTATCTCTTTAAATGCTCCAGCCTCGCACCCTTGGCCATGGGTGGTAGGCGGTCCTTTTCCTTTCACGGGCCTCCGGAAAGAGCAGGGTCTGCTTAGGAAGTAGCTGCATACATAGCCTGGGTGTGCCTCTGTGATACATGTATATTGATGGTGTGTGTGTGCGCGCGCACGTGCACGTGTGCGCACATGTGTGTGAATATAGCAAAGTGATAGCTGAAATGTGAGAGTGTGGGCTTTTACAGGGCACATATACCTGGTCTGGGTGTGTATGGATGAGTGCATTTGTGTGGTGTGTCCATATGTGGGCTGCTCCATGAATCTGAATGAATGTGTGTGAGGTGAGGAGAGAGGGAATAAGAAATTCAGGTATGTACTTCCCTGCTGGCTGTGAAGGAGTGACCCTCGCTCACTAGGCGTCCCCTGCAGGGTTTGGGAGGAGCTGTCTGGCATCAGAGACTAGAGGATGTGCACTTGGGTGGGGGCGTTCCACACCTCACAGAAACATCCCCACCCCAACCCCTGGCGCTCGCCCCATGATCCAAGAGCCAGGTCCTAGGTGTCAAAAAAGGAGGAAGTAAGGGCAGCTCAGTGTCCATGGGGACACTCCCCTGGGCAGTGTGAATGGTATGGGCAGTGTCACCGTGGGAGAAGCGGGCTCCAGAGAGGACTTGCCGGCCTGGTTTGCACTAGGCCCTCCCACCCTAGATTCCAGAAACCCTTGAATGGTCACTCTAGTTGCCACAAGGGCATCAGCATCTCTGGCAGAGGTAGAAAGGAGGAGATGGCAAGGACCAAACTATTATGTCCTGGTGGGGCCACCATACCTGGATAAACTTAAAACCACAGCCCTCAGTGCTCTGTCCTGCTCCCCATCCCCCCCAATGTTGTCCCCCCTCCCCCCACTGTGGCTTGGAGCAGGAGGATGGGGGCCATCTTGCCAGGATTAGGCCATAGGTAGGTGTCGAGCCACATCAGGCATTTGGTTTCCATTTCCCAGCTCATTAGCGGCGATCCAGCCCTGATGTGGGCTGGAGGTGGGGGGCTGGGTTTTCCATTGGCCAGAAGGCTGGGGGGGAGTAGGAAGAAAAAAATGGAGCCTTGGACTGACTCTGGTATTGGATTCAGGTGGGGAAATCGCCGGAGAGCTGGCCAAGCCTCCGGGCCCCTCCTCCTATCAGGGCCCCAAGGTTCCAGCCACTGCCAAGGCTCCAACTCCTTCCAGGAAAAGGCTGCTCCGACCAGCCTCTCCGCTCAGGGCCAGATTCCCCCAAGCTGCTCCAGGAATGTTCTGAAGCACGCAGGACTTGGGGCGCCTGCTTGCCCCCGCCCCGTCCTGAGGGAGTGGGGGAGACGGGGAAGGGGGAGATCTGGCTGTGTGGTAAATGACCCTGGAACATTCCCAGCCAGAGAAACGCCCCCTGCATTCTAGACCCCTATGTCAATGTCACCTCTGACCTAAAGAAAGTCAAGATGATGTGGTTGGATGGAGCTGGGAGGTAGGCTGGCGGCTGGAATGTTGGGTGGTCCCAGGGAAGAGGGGAGGCGAGGGGCCCTCCCTGCTTGTGAGTCAGGGGAAAGGGTCAAGGGGGAGCGGGAGTTAATGGAAACAGTAAGTAGAGGAGAGACAATGGGGCATTTTTGGGCACACCCCCGGGGAGCAGACACCACTCCAGCCAGCCAAGGGCCTAATTAGATCTTCACTGTCAGAGTGACCTATCCCTTCTATGTCTGAGGCCCCAGGGGTTGGGGCGGGTTGGGGTCAGGGAGTAGGGGTGTGTGTGTGCTATAGATAATTAGAAACATGCTCTACTGAGCCAGCAGGCACCACCAGGACTGGCTCTGTCCTCACTGCCCCCCTGTCTTCCCCACATCGATAATCCCCTTCCCCACAACCTAGACAATTCCAGCCAGGCCAGGGGCGGGGCTGGTGGGGCCTGGGAGTGAGTAGAAACCCGGTGGGGCTGGCTTCCCAGGCCCTTACACACACTCTCTGAAGTGCAAACAACATATTTTCGCCATGCAATGGTATTTAATTACACATAAAAACAGAGCCATTAAACTGAAATTAAACCCGTTTTGGAACCACTTAATTCAGGGCATGACAAATTGCTTTCAGCAGAGGCGGCAATGAAGTCCCCTCAGGCAGAAATGGAGATCAGCTGCTTCCACGGCTGGTGGGGGGAGTGAGGAAGTGGGGGTGGGGGCTGTTCTCCTGGCCCCCTTGCCAGCTCTAAATTCTGAAATTGGGGTCAGAACGTTCTTTGTAAAGACCACCCAGGCCAAGGGGAGGTCTCGAGGTTTGTTTAGGATAAGAATGGGGGTTGGGTAATCACAGATTCACTGAACAACCCACTTTTATTTAAAAAATATATTTTTATTGATTTCAGAGAGGAAGGGAGAGGGAGAGAGAGATAGAAACATTAATGATGAGAGAG
>NW_005355708.1:4426749-4429992 GCF_000412655.1 Myotis brandtii | reverse complement strand
CGACAGAGGTCTGGGGTCTGTGCTTAGACGTATGGACAAAAAAGGGGCGACATACTAACCCCGACAAGCTCAGGAGAGGCCGGCATGGCAGCCTTACAAACTCAGAGACCGAAAGTCACCACAGAGGGTGGTCTGAGATGCAAACTTTTTAACTAAAAGCCGTTCATGGTGAGTAGTCATGTCCTAGGCCAGTATTTTTCCCTAAGGAAGATCAATCTTTACCTTAACTGAGCCTGTTGTCTTTTTTTTTTTTTAATGTACATATTTTGTATCTACATACTATGTATAACACACCTGATAACACGCCTTTGGAATATCAAAGTAATTTCCTTTTCTCCGGACCCTTCAATGCGCAACCTTGGCACCTGAGCAGAGACCACAAGTCCCCTCATTGATATTGTTATTGTAAGAAACATGCCTCTGATTTATCTTCATAGAAAAGAAACAGCATGTGGCCAGGCCATTACTGAATTTCCCCAGAGCAAACAGGATGTGGGGTGGGGAGGGTATGAGCTGTACGCCCATATCGGCCCATGATCTGGGCCGATAGCACATGTCCTAGGAAGATTCCCCTAGAGCAGTGGTTCTCAACCTTCTGGCCCTTTAAATACAGTTGTGACCCAACCATAAAATTATTTTCGTTGCTACTTCATAACTGTCATGTTGCTACTGTTATGAATCGTAATATAAATATCTGATATACAGGATGTGTTTTCATTGTTACAAATTGAACATAATTAAAGCATAGTGATTAATCACAAAAACAATATGTAATTATATATGTGTTTTCCGATGGTCTTAGGCGACCCCTGTGAAAGGGTCGTTCGACCGCCAAAGGGGTCGCGACCCACAGGTTGAGAACCGCTGACCTAGAGACAAAGGGAGGTGGAGGCAACTAGAGAAGGGCCCAGCCCATTTTTTTTTTTTTAAAGTAACCCAATGGGAGACAGCAAGACCAAGGCGACCTATTAGGAAATAGATGGCCAAACAGTCCTCAGCCAATGAGGAACCGGAGGAGGGTCTAAATAAATAGGCTACATTCCTTGCTCATGTGTGTTCCTGTAAAATGGGCGCCCGCTCTCCGAAGTGTTCCTAAAAGTCTCACTTTCGCCATGCTTCTGTTTCCTAGTCCGTCATTTGAAATTTGGACAGGTGAGCCACTTCTCACATTATCATTTTATTTTCAGTGTTAAGTATCCTATACCCAGCGATGTAAAAGGAGTGTCTGTTTGTTTTATGTTTTATCCAATCCCAGAGATTCCACACCTTCTCCCCCTTGCTTTGCTTTTGCTTCTCGGCAATTGCCATCAGTTTGGCTCAAATTCACTAAAAAAACCCCACAAACAAACAAACAAACACCTCTCAAAAATTCTTACAGCTTTGGACGTTTCTTATGTTGACAGACTATTGGGTAAGAATAGTCTGTCTCACCTAGCCCTCTGGTGGCTGTGTATGAGGCCCAGGTGTGTGCGGCCCATCTGAGAGGTGAAAGGTGACCAAATGGGAGGGGGTTGCACTCGGGGGAGGGCTCCGGGGGTGCCCATGGGGCTGTGGGGCCTCCCTCCCCCATGCGCCCTCCATGATCCGGGAACCTGCTCTCCTGATTGGAACCAGATGGGCCTGATGGGGTCGGAGGTCTGTCTCTGCAGTCCACGCCTTCAGAGTCCTTCGCCGGGAGGGTGGAGGGGTACAGACTAAGGGGAAGTGGGGGTGGTGAGGAGCTCTTGACCTTGGAGGGTGGCAGTGGTGTGGGGACCAGCTGAGGACAAGCCGTTCCCGTTCCCGGGGGCTTGGGTGGGCAGTCCTGGAGCCTAGGGCAATCTCCTCACCCCCACAACAAAGCTCAGAGGCAGGGTGCCAAGTAGGGGCTGACTGTGCCTGCCCCCAGGCTCCTGGAGTGGCCTCCAGGTCATTCTCCTCACCCCTGGCCTCCTTGGTCTTGGCAGACAGAGGTTCTTGTGCTGAGGGTTGGGGTGGAAGGGCTGGGGCCTGGCTGGAGCTGGGCTGAGGCCCAAGGTTCTCGTCATTTCAGGCCTGGCAGCTACCCCGCTGCAGATGGCTCCCCCGCCAGCCTGGCGGCCAGCACAAATGCTTTACAGCTGTCCTTCTCTCTATCGGCTTGCCCTGGAGCCCTGGAGGGTAGAGGCAGAGGGGGGAGCCCCGAGGACTCAGAGGGGCACGCACGGAAAGCTGGAGTGTGTGGGAGACAGGCCAAGACAGCTGGTTGCTGAGCGAGAAGGACAAGGAAACTTGAAGCTCCTGAGAAAGTTTCCCCCACATGCAGGGGTGGGAGGGGGGGCTTCCCAAGGGAGGATCGGATTGGGGGTGGGGTGCTGCCTGGCTGGGCCAGGGCTCAGGGTCCAGTCTCTGAGTAGAGCCAGAAGCTTCTAGTTGGAGCAGCAGGGAGGGGAGCCCAACCTCATTCCCACCCAGGGGAAATTGGATCAGACTGCTCAGGAAATAAATTCAATTTTCCAGCATCGTGGAAGGTTAGTTGGACAATAGAGCCCCCCTCCCCCCCGCCGCTCCCCCCCTCCCCCACGAAAGCATAAGAAAAAAAAAAGCCCAATTGCCTTTGGCTGAGCTGTTTCCCAACTTCATTTCTCAGCCTCAGTTCAAGGCTTCTCATTCAGTGACATGTGACTGCTCGGTGACCCCTGGCCTGATCGTGGCCTGAAGGGTCAGGCCAGGCCAGCCCGAACTGTGCTCCCAGGACCTGTGACCACCCCCACTTCCAAAAGCCCTGGACGAGGGAGCGGCTGTGGTAAAAACAAAAACCTTCCCCAGAAGAGATTTCTTCGAATTTAGGGGTGGGTGAGTCCCAAGTCCAGGCAACAGGCCCAGAAGGGTTTGTATGTAAGTGGACCTTAAAAGTTTTTGAAACTTTTTCTTTTGGGTGTGGGGAGGGTTGCCTTTAAAACTCAAATGGCCTTGTGAACCCCTGCAGCGGATGTTCTTGGGGCTCTAATGAGGGGAGATAGCCCTGCAAACTGGGGGGCAGCTTCCAGTTGTGCTATTTGCAGATGGTGGCCTTCTGGGGGGACTCTGGTGGCCTGTGGGGGACTCGGGGCACTGGTGGAGGAAGAAAGGGTCAGCACAAGCCAAAGTAGAGGGAAGGCCTAGAGTGGGGGAAGAGCAGAGGCTGCCAGGAGGCAGAGCCTGAACTTCTGGGGTGGGAGGTAGGAGGGAGGAGAGACCACACAGGAAGCTTTGGGGAGAGCAGGGCAGTATCTTGGCTGGAGA
>NW_005355708.1:4416470-4426093 GCF_000412655.1 Myotis brandtii | reverse complement strand
GGAAATGGCTCTAGCCTAAAAGCCGGCAGAGGTCACTTCCGGGAAGACCAGGGTTCACCCATTACACAGATGGGGAACTGAGGCCTACATGAGTTTGTGACTTGCTTGCTTGAAGGCATAAACAAGCTGGTGGTAGAAGCAGATTAGAACTCAGGGCAATGTCCTTTTTGTACTATCTCCCAGTGGGGCAGCCAAGTGGAACAGGATTCTTTCGGCACCAGAAAGGGGAAACTAAGTAATAAGGGCTATCGTTTGGGAGGAAGGAAGGAGGTCCTGGTGGAAGATTCTAGGTGGAAGATGACAAAGGAAGATGTGCCCCCTTCCAGGCAGAAGGGGTGTGTGTGCGGTGATTTTGTCAGCATCCTGAGCAGCCGGAGGTGGGCACCAGGGTGGGCCGGGGAACCTGATCCCTGAGGGGAGAAGAGGAGTTGGGCAGAAACACCAGAAGGGAGGGCAGAGGACCCTATCCTGGTGCATATGGCGGAGGCAGGGGATTAAACCTCTGGTTTAATAAGCTCCAAATGTCATCATTCTTATCATTCTCGCCATGGGTCTGGGTCCAGATTGCTTGGTTTCAAATCTCACTTCACCACTTATTATGGTTGGAAACTGGGACATTGACTTAATTACCTAACCCACAGTTCCATAGCCATCAGAGGAGGATAAATAATAGTACTTAGGTCGTGCTGTCAAGATTCAATGAGATAACATATGGCAAAGCTCCTAACAAATACTAGCTGTAAGAGGCCTGATGTGTGCCGGGCACTGTTTCAGGGGAGTCAGTGGTGAACGAGGTGAGTCGCTTTCCCCCCAGAGCTCCCGTTCCAGGGGCATGGTACTTGGCATTGCCTTAGGTGTGTTTCTAACTATCTATCTCTCTCCCTTCCTCTCTGTAAAAAATCAATAAAATATATTTAAAAAAAAAAAAGATTCAATGAGATAACTTATGGCAAAGCTCCTAACAAACACTAGCTGTAAGAGGCCTGATGTGTGCCGGGCACTGTTTCAGGGGAGTCAGTGGTGAACGAGGTGAGTCGCTTTCCCCCCAGAGCTCCCGTTCCAGGGGCATGGTACTTGGCATTGCCTTAGGTGCTTAGTGAAAGATAGCAGTGCTTTTTTTTGCATAGCAAACATTTGTACTATGTAGGCCACAAAGTGCATTCGTGTCCAGTGTGTGTTTAGGCTTCCCATAACCTTAATTTATTTTATTTTTTATTTATTAATTTGAGAGAAAGAGAGAGACAGAGAGACACTGATTTGTTGTTCCAATTATTTATGCATTCATTGGTTGGTTTTTGTATGTGCCATGACTGGGGATCAAACCCACAACCTTGGAGTATTGGGACAACACTCTAACCAACTGAGCTACCTGGCCAGGGCCCGTAACCATAATTTTATGGGGTGGGTATTGCAATTGGGAAAATGGAGGCCCAATGTCCAGAGGAGTGACTTGCCCTTAAATCAGGCAGCTGGTCAATGGCACAGGTTCCTGCTTCCAGATCTGGCTGACTATAAAGGCTTCTCACTCTTGATGCAGAAGATGGAAGGTGTGCGCGTGCATGTGCGTGCGTGTGTGCGTGTGTGCACAAGTGCATGCACAAGTGGGAGTGAGCTGAACTAGGGATATGTCCCGCCTCAGTGTTCACCAGGTGTCAAATCTGATGCTGTGGAGGACAGAGCATCTCTCCTGGGGCACATTCAGGCTCTCCTCCATCTCCCGGTCAACCCTGGGGTGCCTCATCCGCTGTTCATCTGGGAGCTCAGCACATAGTTGGTGAATCAATGAATGAGCATGTGAGTGACACTCTCCCTTCTCCTCCCCATCTGGTTCCCTCCTCCTGGCTTGTCTCCTTTTCCCAGAGGCCTGTTCCAAGCCAAGCTCCACTTGCCCTCCTTGGCAAGATCCGGCTGGAGAGGGGTAAAGGCTGAGCCGCCTTCCAGAAAACAGAGTTATAATACAATTCCTGGCTGGCTCCAAGGGCCCAGAGTCAGGAAGAAGGTCTGCTTTGCTGTGGGCTGAGGGCCAAGCCTGGTCAGCACTGGGACTGTCGGGGTGGGAACATGGCTGGGGAAGGAGTAGGGGTGCTATGGATTGAGCTGTGTCCCCCAGATTCACATGTTGAAGCCCCAACCCACAGTGTGACTGTATTTGGAGATAGGACTTTAAGAGGTAATTAAGGGGAACCTAGGTCCTAAGGTGGGTTCCTAATCTGATAGGATTAGTGACTTTATAAGAAGAAGGGAGAGATCTCTCTCCAGGACACACACTGAGGAAAAGCTGTGTGAACAGTGAGAAGGTGGCCGTCTACAAGCCAAGAAGAGAGCTCTCACCAGAACCCAGAAAACAAATATCTGTTGTTTAAGCCATGCAGTCAATGACATTTTGTTATGATAGCCTGAGTAGACTAGTACCAGGGGAAATGGGTAGAGTAATCTTGGTTATAGGTCCTTGCTGTTCATCACTTTGAATATTTCTTGTCACTCCCTTCTGGCCTGCATAAATTTCTGTTGAGAAATTAGCTGACAGTTGTATGGGCATTCCCTTGTAGGTAACTAACTGCATTTCTCTTGCTCCTTTTAAGATTCTCTCTTTGTCTTTAGCCCTTGGCATTTTAATTATGATGGGTCTTGGTATGGTCCTTTTTGGGTTCCTCTTGTTTGGGACTCTCTGTGCTTCTTGGACTTGTAAGTCTATTTCTTTCACCAGGTAGGGGAAGTTTTCTGTCATTATTTCTTCAAATAGGTTTTCAATATCTTGCTCTGTCTCTTCTTCTGGCACCCCCATAATGCAGATGTTGGTACTCTTGAAGTTGTCCCAGAGGTTCCTTCCACTATTCTTCATATTTTTGGATTATCTTTTCTATTTGCTCTTCTGGTTGTGTGTTTTTTGGCTTTCTCATATTTCAAATCATTGATTTGATTCTCTACTGTTGAATCCCTGTATATTCTTTATTTTAGTCAGTGTATGCTTACTTTCTAACTGGTCCTTTTCCATTTTTTTGGAGGTTTCTAGAAGATTCTTGAGTAACCTTATAACTGTTGTTTTGAACTCTATATCCAGTAGTTTGCTTTCTTTCATTCATTTCTTTCATTTGTGACATTTTTCTTTGTCTCTGCCTTTTGGCTGCTTCCCTGTGTTTGTTTCTATGTATTGGGTAGAGTTGCTATGTCTCCTTGAGTTGGTAGAGTGGCTTTGTGTAGTAGGTGTTCTATAGGGCCGAGTGGCTCAGCCTACCTAGTCACCTGATCTGGGAGCTCTAGGTCCACCCCTTTGTGGGCTGTGAGCACAGTCTTGTTGTAGTTGAGACTTGATTGCTGTTGGTGTCATTGGGAGAAATTGGCCTCCAGGCCAATTGGCTGTGAGGACCAGCTGTGGCTACAGTGGGAGAGCTGCTGTGCAGGAGACACCCCTTTGGTGCTCACTGAGTCTGCCCCGTGAGTGTGTCGCTTATGGATGTGTAGAGTTGTAATCTGGTATGGTCTGACACTGACCACTGGGTACACTGGCTCTTAGGTCTCCAAGGAGGTGCAATGGCAGCCACTGCCTGGGGCCACCTAGCGGGGGCTACAGAGAGATCTGCAGACTCCTCCTCTTTGTATCGGGTTTGGTAGTGCCCAGATGAGGCCCAGCTATGAAGCAAGGCAGGCTGGTGCTAGTTCCAGGTCTTGGGTCTTTTATTGATAGATTTGGGATTCCCTGACCCAGCTGCAGCTTGTCTGAGAGATTTTACCCTGAGCAAGAAAAGGCCATTCATATGCAAAAGCTGCTGCATGCAGCTTGGGTGGGGGTTGTAAATTGGATGAGGTGGCGTCTTAGGGAATGACCAGGGTGGAGCAAACAGAAATGGCTGCCAGTCAGCCCTGCAACCAGGGAGATCCCAAGATAGGAACAATGATCCCTGCAAGCACCTCTGTTTGGGAGAAAGCTGCCCTGATGCCAGACAATCCAGTTCCTCCTCATATGTGTCTGTGTTCCCCAGAGCCTTGCCCTGGTGCTGGAGCTCAGAGGAAGCATGACCTTGTAAGTTCAGTTCGTGGTGCCAGCCTTTTAAGAGAAATAGCTGGGTCTCCAGCAGCCTCTGTGTCACTGAGCCCCAATCTGCACTGGTTTTTACAGCTCTTAGTTCTTACTGCTCATAGGGACTTCTTTTCCTAGCTCTGGGACCCTGGACTGGGAGTCTGGTGTGGGGCTGGGACCCCTTGCTCCTCTGGGCGGCCTCTGCAGGGACTATCTCCCTCCCAATTAAAAAAGTGGCACACGTGGATGCTGGACCAGCCCGTTCAGTGCCTCCGAGTCTCCTACCAGTCTCAGTGTGCTTTCTTCTTTACTTCTCTATTTGTAGGATTTCCATTCAGCCAGCTTACCAGTGGTTCTAGATCAGTGGTTGGCAAACTGCAGCTCGCGAGCCACATGTGGCTCTTTGGCCCCTTGAGTGTGGCTCTTCTGATTCCTTTCACCGACTCCTTTGGGTACCATGTACCTTAGCTCCACTAGACGTGATACCCTTTCATACCCGTGTGCTTCACACACAAGTTCATCTACCTACTTGTCTGAGAATGCTGAGACAGTAGAGTGGGCACAGATTTGGAATCCTCTTTCTCTGCCATTTCCTAGCTCGGTGAATGTGGGCAAGCTAACCCTAGGAATCTGTTTTCTGATCTGTAAAATGGAATTAAACATATATGATGTGTCTCACATTGTACTTAGTACACAGGACTTCCCACCCCCCCAATAAAAGTTGATTTCTCCCCTTCTTTGCATGCTAAACTCCTCTTCATCCTTAAAGACCCAGCTGGAATGTTGTCTACTTGGTAACATTGCCCTCATTATTTCCAAATGGGTAAAGTCTATCTTCCCTGTTTCTACCCTTCCTGCCCCGGGACACAGGGGAAATCCCAAGTCTGTCTGTCTTCTTGGCGGAGTGACAGGGAAGGGGTCATGAAGAACAGATGTGTTGGACATGTGAGGGACACGACATGGTTTGAGTGATGGTTTATGAAGTGGATGCCAGTGGAGACTGTACCGCTGTGGTCAGGGGTGTGGGAGGGAGTGTGGCACAGGTGGTCTCTAAAACACAGCTACCACCTGCCAACTCAGGCTCCCTTCTCTGTTCAGGCCTCCATCTCTGGGGGAACAGTCTGAATGCCTCAGAACCAACTGTTATGCAAAAACAGACACTTTATTTTCAGTGCTGGGAGCTACACAGGCACCCATGGGTATATGGAGGGCTCTCTGCCAGCCCCCAGGCTTTGACCTTGAGAACTTGAGCACTGTGACCTTGAGAAACTTGTCTAGCAGTCTGCAGTCTCCGGGGGTGGGGCAGTGCCCGACCACAGGCTGGGTGGGCTGGTCTCAGCCGGTTCCGCCAGCCCAGGGCCGCTTCAGTCCAGTTTGGTTTCTTGGGTTGAAATCATAATCCCTCAGGCCCAACTTTGGTCAAAGATAATGATGCGCTGGCAAGATCCACAGCTGGGAGGGGGCAGGTACTTGTTCCTCATGGAGCAAAAGCAGGCTTCTCTGAGCCTCCCTTTCCATCCTCATGGAGTGGTTTCCTTAGAACCTCGGGCCTGCTAGAAAAACCATCCCAGCTTCTGGAGAATTCGGTGGGAGGAGGGTTGGGATTGGGGTGGGAAAGACCGCCCAGTTTCTCCAAGGTTCTTGGAGTGGCTGACTGTTTGCATTCCTGACTCTCTGCTGCCTCTTTGTGGCTGGAGGCCTAGTTGATGCTACACCACTATAGAGGGCGCCCGCGTGCATGCATGTGTGTGTGTGTGTGTGTGTGTGTGTGGCAGGGGACTCGGAAAGAGTGGAACTGAGGCAGAACTAGAGAGAGCTGACCCTTGTGTCTGCCCTGGAGAGCAGGGATCTTGCCGTGTCCACGACAGGTGTGGGTTACACAAGCAACACTAGGGCAGCTGTGACACCAGTGAGAGGACACTTGCTTACCAAAAATTTGCAATAGAGGGGATTAGACATCAAGGACGCGAGGGGGGCTGGGTCAGCTCTGCCCACAGGGGCAAGTTCTTGCTAAGCTGCTCTAACAGCCATGGCCACTTGGCCTGGAGAATCCTGGGAACAGCTGCCCAACAAGTCTTTCGGGAAATGGGGAAAGGAACAGCTATGGAGGGAAAGAGAGTCAGTCCATCGCTCCTTTGGCCCGGAATCATTGCATCCTTCTGCTCCCAGCCCAGCCCAGCCCTGGCCAGGGCCCCTTGGTCCGACCCAGCACCTGCTGTTTGCCATGAAACAGGGGCACAGGCCTCTAACTCAGGCTGCTGTGTCGGTAGCGTCCAGGCTGATGGAGTCAGGTGTCCTCTGAGGCTGTTTTCCCGTGGGGGTCCTCAGGTGAGGGTGTGCTTCAGAATCACAGGGAGCTTGTTCGGATCCCCCCAGAGTCTGAGAAGAACAGCTGACCCTGTCTACTGGCCTCCTTTCATGGATGAGGAAACTGAGGCCTGGGGGGGGGGGGCCTGGATGAAGGTCACTGATGAAGGTCATATTGGGTTTCAATGTAGTATCATTCTCCTTCAGTTCAATGCATTGGTCTATCAGTGTGGCTACGGCCACTTGTTCAGGGGGTGGAGGGGACTTACGAGCAATTCCCTTGGGATATCTGGGAGCACGTGCAGGGAGAGCCCCCCTACATCCTTTCTGTGTCCTGCAGCAGGGCACCCACCAGGCTGATGACCTGTGAGGCTGGCTGGACCGTGTCATACTCCGCGAAGAGGTGGCACACATTCTCCTGTGAGTTGGTCTGGCTCTTGGCCACAAACCCAAAGATCCTGGTGGGAGAGGACAGCCTGAGTGAGGAGGGGGCCCCAGAGAGGCACCAGGTGGGGAGGGGGAAACTCAGCCCACAGTACTCCACCCTGCCCCTTCCCTAGCCAAGTGGCCCCGGCACCTCCCTACAATGGGAGCTCTCTGGGAGGGGGTGTATGGGTCTCCCCTGCCAGACTGGGAGATCCCTGTGTTCAAGATCTGGGTTTTCCTCATTTTGAAAATTGGGCCCCCTGGGCACAGACAGGACCTGTGCATTACCCATCAGAGTGGGGAGAGCAAGGACATGTTTTGGCCACCAGACAGGAGCCTCCCTACAGATTAAGGGTCCCTGAAGTCAGAGCCGTGCCTCCCCCATCAGACTGGAGACTCCCTGAGGGCCAGGGTCTGTGCTGCCCCATCAAAACCATGGGCTCTTAAGGGAAGGTGGGGCCTCCCTCCTTCTCTAATTCCCTCCCCATGTCGGGTTGGGGCCCTGCCTCAGGGAGACTGACTGAGCAGACAGGAAGGCCTTACCAGGAGGGCTTGCAGTACTTCTGCCACCTGTGGGAGGGAACACGGGCAGTAGTGAGTACTGAGGCTTTGCTCCATGCCATGGACTCCAGCTGAGCAGGGGGAGGATGGCCAGCTGTGTCCCCACCCCCACCGTACCCCGCCTTCCCCTCCTTCTGTTGCTCCTGGCCCCTGAGGTTCACAGGCTCTGTCTGGGATCCCAATCTAGAGCCAGACAGAAGCTTCAGCGGGCACCTCGGCCCTGTACAGCCTTCTCCATTTGGTCCAACCTTGAACTTACTTGCGTTGCTCGGGGTCCATGCCACAGAAGCGGAGGGTGCTGAGGGGGTAATGGCGCCGGAAAAACACCCTGGGAGGAGGCAGGAGAGAAGGGGAACTGGTAAGAGCCCGTCCCAGGGTGTTCTAGCCCCTTTCTGCTCCCCACCCACTATGTCTGAGGATAGGAATTACGTCTTGGTCATCTTTGTTTCTCCAGCCCAGGACCAGGCTCCTGCTCTAGACTAAATCCCTGAGCCCAGGGAAGGCAGGACCGCATCCCACTGAGTCCCAGTGGTCAGCCAGAGTGACTGGTGGATGTTCTATCCGTGGGGACAGACTTGGTCAATGACCAATGAATGCTGGTTGAGTCCATCTGCATCAGTCACAGTGAAAGGACACTTTGGTGGCAGGAGGTCGTGGGAGGGAGGCTCAATGAAGGCAGAGGACTTGCCTGGAGTCACTCAGCATGTCATGGACCCCACTGTGTCCCGGACACTGGACTCTGCCTTCCTCACTGATCCATAACCACCTTGGCCACCCCCTCCAGCTCACCCTGCCCAGCCCCGCCCTGCCACCCCAGGGGAAGGGAAGTCCCTTACTTCCTCTGGACGTCGGTCAGGGTGATGCCCTGCTCCGTGACTTTGAAGTGGACCACAGTGGGCGTGGGGAGGACGTCCCTCTCCAAGATGGTTGAGATGGCTTTCTGCACAGCCAGGGCTCCGGTCAGGGTCTCCACACTCACAGAGCTCAGGTACAGAACATGGCAGCCTGTGGGATGCAGATATTGCACTGGGGGTCTGCCAGGATCCATGGGATGGGCGAGGTCACCCAGGCCCTGGTCCTTCCTCTGCCCAGAGCCAGGGGACGGGGTGGCCTTTCTTCTTCAGAAATCCAGGAGGTCTCCTCTTTGAGCCACCAGGCAGAAGGACAGAGACTGTGTGGGTGACTGTGATTTGCGGGCAACCCCGGAGGACTCTGGGATCATTTGTTGCTTAGCACTGCCCTGGCCCCCGGCCTTCCAGGTTGGGGAGTGGGTAAGGGAGGGAATGTTGCCTGGGTGTAGGGACGTCCAGGCAAACCTTCCTTCTGTCCTGGCCCATGGCTGGTGCTGCTTCCACCTCCACCCGCCCTTGGAGCCCTGGTTCATTGTTGAGAGAAGAAAGAGAAGGCAAGAATGGGGAGGGGACCGTTGTGCTCAGGGGCACAGAGTCGGAGTTGTCACTCAGACCAGTGCTGATCTGTGATTGGCCTCTGGATGTGAGGAGGAGGGACCTTCCCCTATGGCAGTGATGGCGAACCTATGACACACGTGTCAGAGGTGACATGCGAACTCATTTTTTTGGTTGATTTTTCTTTGTTAAATGGCATTTAAATATATAAAATAAATATCAAAAATATAAGTCTTTGTTTTACTATGGTTGCAAATAAAAAAAAAATTTCTATATGTGACACGGCACCAGAGTTAAGTTAGGGTTTTTCAAAATGCTGACACGCCGAGCTCAAAAGGTTCGCCATCACTGCCTTATGGAAACCCCAGGACCCCACAGAGGATGGTAGACACAGGACAGCCTCCAGAGCAGCACTGTAGAGACCCCAGAACGTCTGCATGTGCCAGAGTGTGGAGGATGGGGTGTAAACCTCGCCAGCCCCCTCCTCTCGGGCCCCTCTTCCCCTTGGCCCACTCCCTGCAGCCTCTGATCTCCTGGTTTACAGAGAGGGGAAGGAATGTGGCACCTTGTTAAAGATGAAGAAATACAGCTGTGATGGGAAACACGTGTGGACATGCGTGTGCGTGCGTGCAGGGCTGGGAGGCGCCCTCCGGGGGTACAGCCAAGCCTGGAGCCTCCCACACACCACTCACCCGCAGATCTCTTCAGGCAGGAGGCCCTGCTGTCTGTAGCGGGGTCTGAGGCTCCGTCTCCGCCTCCCAATTCTGAGCCAAAGTAAAGGAACAGGCCCCGAGGGGCCGGCGGTGGAGTGAATGGACCCCTCTCAGAAGAACAGGCCTCACAATCCCTTTGAACATCTCCACCCCCACCCACGCCTCCAGGAAGTGACTGGAGGAGAAACCAGG
>NW_005355708.1:4404415-4415708 GCF_000412655.1 Myotis brandtii | reverse complement strand
GTGTCAGCGGTGACACGCGAACTCATTTTTTTGGTTGATTTTTCTTTGTTAAATGGCATTTAAATATATAAAATAAATATCAAAAATATAAGTCTTTGTTTTACTATGGTTGCAAATATCAAAAAATTTCTATATGTGACACGGCACCAGAGTTAAGTTAGGGTTTTTCAAAATGCTGACACGCCGAGCTCAAAAGGTTCGCCATCACTGCCTTATGGAAACCCCAGGACACCACAGAGGATGGCAGACACAGGACAGCCTCCAGAGCAGCACTGTAGAGACCCCAGAACGTCTGCATGTGCCAGAGTGTGGAGGATGGGGTGTAAACCTCGCCAGCCCCCTCCTCTCGGGCCCCTCTTCCCCTTGGCCCACTCCCTGCAGCCTCTGATCTCCTGGTTTACAGAGAGGGGAAGGAATGTGGCACCTTGTTAAAGATGAAGAAATACAGTGATGATGGGAAACACGTGTGGACATGCGTGTGCGTGCGTGCAGGGCTGGGAGGCGCCCTCCGGGGGTACAGCCAAGCCTGGAGCCCACACACCACCACTCACCCGCAGATCTCTTCAGGCAGGAGGCCCTGCTGTCTGTAGCGGGGTCTGAGGCTCCGTCTCCGCCTCCCAATTCTGAGCCAAAGTAAAGGAACAGGCCCCGAGGGGCCGGCGGTGGAGTGAATGGACCCCTCTCAGAAGAACAGGCCTCACAATCCCTTTGAACATCTCCACCCCCACCCACGATGGGGGGGCGGGGGGGGGGCGCCACTTTGGGCTCCCCAGCCAGCGCCCAGCTTGCAAGCCCTTTGATCCTCCTTCCCCTCCTCACTCCTCCCTCCTCCCTGGACAGCTGCAGTGATCCGGTCCTCAGAGGCCCCCCTGACCCCCTCACTTCTTTCCGGCCCACACCAACCCCAGGCCTTTCTTTGCTGTAAGTAGGGAGACTGTCGCCCTCACTCCACCAGAGGCTCCCCCATTCTTGCTTCCTCTCCCAGAAGCCCCCTTGCTGCTCCCCCTGCACGCCCGAGAGGAGATGGCCTGCTCCATCGGGGGGTGCAGCTGGGCTCTGAACTCCGGAGGGGGCTTCCTGATCCGGGCTCTGTGTGCCTTTGAGTGAGTTACTTAACGCCCACCACCCGGCTTTTCTTATCTGCGAAAGGGGAATAACAGCAACATCTGCTGCACAGGGTTGCCGTGAGCTATGGATGAATGAGGGAGTGCTCAGTAAATGTTAGACCTGGAAGAAAAAAAACCCCCCAAACCTCCCCAAACCGGCTGATGTGTGCTCCTTTCATCCTCTCAACGAAAGCTGCTATTTCTCAAACATCCACTCGGTGCCAGGCATCGTGCTAAGAGCCTGGCCTGAATGATCTCATTTTATCCTCACACCAGTCCGATAGGTAGGTATGATGATGGCTGTCCCCATTTCACAGATGAGAAAACTGAGGCTCAGAGAGAGAAACATTCTCACAGCTAGGAAGTGGAGATGTTGACGGGCCTCGGAGCACGCGCTGCCGTTAACTGTGACACTAACATAATCCACGTGTAAGGAGAGATGTGCCCACTAGGAGCCTTTCTAGTGAGAACAAGCAGCCCCGGTGCCCTGATGTTGCCTCCGTGGGGCCCAGACCCACCTTTCTGCGGGATGGTGAGTTTGCAGGGCAGGGCCAGGGGCATGATGGAGTGCTGGCACACAAAGGCAGAGAGGCTCCCTGCGAGGAAACAGGTGGCCCTGCGTGAGAAGGCCTCTCCCGGCCCAGGACAGCCGGTCCCTCCCAGGGGCCCGCCGGCTCACCAAAGTAGGGCTCCTCGTCTGCTCCTTTGAGATGCACCCCTTTGGCGGAAGACTCGATGAGGAAGTGGCGGATAAGGTCACTGCTGTCCTCTCCTGGACAAAGAGAGAAGAGAGCGTGCAGGCGGGTGAGAGACCCAGAGCCCAGTGTTAGCCCTCCTGACCCGCCTCCTCCGGGTCCATCCTAGCTTAACTGCCCATCCTCCTGCCTCTGGGAAGCCCATCTCTGAGGCCTCCCCTCCCGCAAAGGAGGTGCCAGCCCTTCTGCTCAGAGGCTCCCGTGTTAGCCCTCCTGACCCGCCTCCTCCGGGTCCATCCGAGGTTAACTGCCCATCCTCCTGCCTCTGGGAACCCCATCTCTGAGGCCTCCCCTCCCGCAAAGGAGATGCCAGCATTCTGCTCAGAGGCTCCTGCATCCAGTACTGGTCCCTTCAGCAGACCTTTCTCTAGGTCTGAAGAGCTCTCAGGGATGGTTTTCGATGACTGTTTAGGTCAAATCTCTTCAGCCTGGGTCCTCTCTCCCCATCCTCACTCCCTCCCAGGCCCCATTATTCTCCACCAGATGGTCCCTGCCCGAGCCCAGCTGGCCTGGGAGGCTGAGCAATGGCCCCTGCTGCGACTAGAACCCACCTCGCCCGCTGGCCTCCTCTCTGGCTCCTGGGCAAGGCTTCCGTGCTAACCCCCCCGGGGGGGGGGGGGGCACGCCCTTATGTAGTCGGAGAGACACAGGGTAGAGAAGTCCCGGTTGGGTTTTCATCCTTGGTTTTTCACTCTCTCACTTACTTGTTCTGGGGGGGTCACCCACTAACTCTTGGTGCCTCAGTTACCTCATTGGTTTGCTCCCCCATCAGACTGGAGACTCCCTGAGGGCCAGGGCTGCAATCATGGGGTTTAGGGAGGGGCTGCCACCCAGGAACCTCACACTGTAATGACCTGTTTGTAATCTCCTTCCCCAGGGCGGTACCCTGGTGCCTTCCACAGTGCCTGGGGCGGGTGGATGCCCACCGATGTGTGCTGCGCGTGTGAGACCCCGGGAAAGTAGGCCATAAGCTGTCACACATGTTTTACATTAGTTCCCCTCGTGATAAATCCGGTCTGGGAGGAGGTGGGCTCCCAGAAGAGAGCAGCCGGGAGAGGGTCTGGATCTTCCTCCTCCTCTTCCCACCATGAGATGATCGGGGAGGTGGAGGCAGCTCAGGTGGCTGTGAAAGGAGCTGCTCCCAGAGCCTGGGGCGCTGGAGGGCAGCTGGGAGGACCGAGGCAGACCCTCCCCCAGGAGTCACTGTAGGCCTGGCCCAAGGACACCCGGCAAGCTAGCAGCCCAGCTGGGACTAGAACCCACCACACCCCCTTGCCTCGGAGAGGCCTTGAGTAAAGACAGAGACTGGTGCCTACCTGGTCGGTTCTGGGCAGGTGTTCTCCCCATCCTCACTCCCTCCCAGGCCCCATTATTCTTCATTCCGGTAGGACAGAGTCTGGTGCCTACCTGATCGGTTCTGGGCAGGTGCGGGGGCCTCCTGCACCTTCAAGGCGAGGCCGAAGGAGCCTCGGAATGAAGAACTGTCCCTCACGACGAAAGCCCCCGGCTCCTCCTTCCTCAGCAGCTCGATTGCTGGAACAATCCTTGGGTCAGAGACAGTTCCCGCCCCACGCGCACAGCCCCCGTCCCCTAGCCCAGAGG
This sequence comes from Myotis brandtii, assembly GCF_000412655.1. Lineage (NCBI taxonomy): Eukaryota > Metazoa > Chordata > Mammalia > Chiroptera > Vespertilionidae > Myotis > Myotis brandtii. Next base: position 4,412,245 of record NW_005355708.1, on the reverse strand, counting down.
GTCATCAGACAGCAGATGTGACAGGATCGCCTTTTGTTCCCAGGAAGTCCCTTCTATTGTCTAACCTCCGCCATTGCTGCTGCATGAGGTCTGCAGGACATGGCCCTTCCCTGGACCTGCCACTGGCCATCCCCTCCTCTGCCCCAACCCAGGGCCCCGACCTGATTCCCGAGCTTCGTCCCCTGAAACACTGTTTTCCTTTACCTTGCTCTCGGGTGATGCTTGGCTTAAACCAGTACTTAGAGGTGTCCATCACAAACTTCATGGTGGGCTGCACGTCCCTGGCGGGACCTGGAGACGAACAGAGAAGGGGAACCCTGTAGGCTGGGCAGAGGGGAGCTGAGAGACCCTCCTCCATCCCCTGCCCATTGGCCCCATTCAACCTACTCTCTCCTACCCCAACCCCATTGTATCTCCAACTGCCTAACGAGCCAAAATCCAACAGAAGAATTTCAGGGCTTGGCGCATCTAGGATTTAGGAGTCTTCCCTTGTATCCTTGGTATCAAAGGCAAATAGATAAAAATATCAATTTAATGAGCAATAGTTTCTCACATCTAGTGTTGCCTGCTGGGGACTGAAGTAAGGGATTAATAGGTGAATCTGAGATGCATCATTTGTTTGACTTCATACTGTCTTCCCCCTTACTAGCCCTATAACTTGCTTAGGGATAGATTCAGTTTGGGAAAGAAAATGAAAGAAAAGGTGAAGGAAAGGAAAACAGCAGATCTGGGCAGACGAGCGTGTGCTCAGAAGCCAGGAGATGGATTCCTGACTCTGATTTGGGACAAGTGTTTCGCTCCTAAAGCCCAGAGGGGACTGAGTGAACCACAAAACCTCTGAGGCCCGGCCGGCGTGGCTCAGTGGTTGAGCGGCGACCTATGAACTAGGAGGTTACGGTTCAATTCCTGGTCAGGGCACATGCCCAGGTTGCGGGGTCGGTCGTTCAATTCCTGGTCAGGGCACATGCCCATGTTGCAGGGTCGATTCCCAGTGTGGGGCGTGCAAAAGACAACTGATCAATGATTCTCTCTCATCATTGATGTTTCTCTCTCCCTGTTCCTTCCTCTCTGAAATAAATATATTAAAAAAAACACACCCCCAAACAAACAAACAACAAAACTCTCGAGGGTCTTTTATGCTCCAGTAGCCTATGAAGTTACAATGGATTTTGTTGTGAGAATATATTGCAGAATCTGATAAGATCCCAGGGTTTAATTAGTGATATCCTGGGGCATCACCAAACCCGGATGGGACTCTCACCACACTGAGTACATGTGCTCTGTGAGATGCCAAAATGCCCATTTTCTGGGTCCCGAGGGCAGAGAGCCGTGGTTCTTAATTTCAACATCTTGAAAATGTGTGTTTTGGCCAGTTGAGCGTAACTCACAAAAACTGTACTAAAATCTGCAAATGATTTGTCCTAGGAAAATGGTCAAAGCAGATTCAAGGGCACATGTGTCATGTAATTTGCTTGCATTGACAAGGCTTCATGAGTGGGACTGAGCAGCCCACGAGTCAGCATTTCCAGCTTCATGAGTGGGACTGAGCAGCCCACGAGTCAGCATCCCCCCCTCCCCCGCCCCCTCCTGCCAGGAGTCACCTTGACACCCATCCTGTGGCCGAGGGAAGCCTGAGAAGCAAGCCCTGGGAGGGTGATGGCTGAACGAGGAGGGACAGTGTCCCCGGGGCTTGGCAGGGGGCTCTGTTCACGGGAGAGGAGCCCCCGGGGTGCTAAGGCTCAGCCTGTGTTTACTGCTTTGGGTTCTGGTTGGTTTTGCTCTCTTGGACGCCTGCAGTCACAGACTCCGGGAAGTAGGGTGTTTGCCGGTTTGTGGTTTTCGCTGTCTGAACAGAACGCATTGTCTCCGTTACCCTGTCCCCCCCTCGATCTGCTCTGCTCGTCACCCACCAACGTCAACGTTACGACTGACTGACTCTCCCTCTCTCTCTCACGAGTTAGTCATGGAGCCTGCTGCTTCCCTATCCGGAGGGTCTCCTGGCTCTGTCCCCTCTCCTCCACCCCTGCCCCGCCCTGCTTCAGGCTCCGTTTCGACTTGTCTGGATCACATCATCATAAAAGTCCAAACAGAACCAAATAGAAACTGCTCTCCCTGCCCAGGCCAGGCCCGTAATTCATCTGCCACGCAGCTGCCAGCGTGATCTTTTGACCCCATCAACTCTCCTGTTCGAGACCCTCCGATGGTCTCCCGTAGCCTAAAGGGTAAAATCTACTCTTTAGGCCCGGCCAGCGTGGCTCAGTGGTTGAGCATTGACCTATGACCCAGGAGGTCATGGTTCAATTTCCAGCCAGGGCACATGCCCGGGTTTCAGGCTCAGTCCCCAATGTGGGGCGTGCAGGAGGCAGCTGATCAATGATTCTCTCTCATCATTGATGTTTCTATGTCTCTCTCCTTCTCCCTTCCTCTCTGAAATCAGTAAAAATATATTTAAAAAAAGATCTGCTCTTAAGCTTGGTGTTCAAGGCCTGTTGCAATCTGGCCCCAAATTACTCTCAATGGCCTCACCCTGCACCCCAAATCCCAGTCATTTCCTCAACGTGCCATGTGCTCCACACTTCCCGACTGCGAACTCTGTTCCCTCTGCAGGGGACCCCCCTTCCTCTCCTGCTCTGGCCACGGGCTTGTGATCTGCTTTCCAGATCCCGCGAAGATGTCACTTCCTCTGCGGAGCCTTCCCAGCTCCGCAGACGAAAGGGATCACTCCTCCCCTCTGTGGCCCCATAAGACTTAGAACATTTCTTTACCTCCGTGTTTATCCTACTCCAGTGATGGCGAACCTATGACACGCGTGTCAGAGGTGACACGCGAACTCATTTTTTGGTTGATTTTTCTTTGTTAAATGGCATTTAAATATATAAAATAAATATCAAAAATATAAGTCTTTGTTTTACTATGGTTGCAAATATCAAAAAATTTCTATATGTGACACGGCACCAGAGTTAAGTTAGGGTTTTTCAAAATGCTGACACGCCGAGCTCAAAAGGTTCGCCATCACTGTCCTACTCTATAGTTATCCTTGATTTTGGCCTCTCTTTCTAGACTGTTTTCATCCCTATGTCCCCACCACCTGGCACAGTGCTGGGCAGACAGTAGGTACTCAATCAATGTGTTGACTGGCTAGTGCAGAAATCATGGGTGCTTGTCTGGTCCCCCCCCACCCCCACCCCCCACCTCGAACCTTACAGTGCTTGAGGGATTGGCTTACTACGTACCATGTGGGGATGCGGTGGGAGAGGCATCTGGCAGGGTCTGGCTGTGGCTCCTGGTGGCTGGACAAGGGTTGCTGGCAGAAGCAGCCCCAGGTCGCACAAAGTCCTGGGGTCCTGGGGTCCGCTGGGGTGGGGAAGACCCTGGTTCTGGGCAGCCGTTGATCAGCACGATGGGTATGTCCACCATGGAGTTGGCGATGGATGGGGGGCAGCTGCTGGCATGCTCCTTGTCCAGTGGCGGGGAACAGGCTGCTCCGGGCTGGCCCCTGCTTGGGGTGGTACTGATGGGCACCTGGTTGTCACTGGCTCTTGTGCACAGGGACCCTGGGCCAAGGCTGTGGAGACTGGAGGAAGAGCTGGCTGGGCTTTCCAAGGACCTAGAAGAGGACTGTGGGCTGGAGATGCTGGAGCGGAGGAGGGACTGGCTGCTGCAGGGGAGAGAGCACCAGGTGGGCAGAGTGTTAGGGTGGTGAGGTGGGCACTCGGGGGCTGGAGCTGGGCCCTGTCATTTAGTGACCTGGGTGTCTATGGCTTTGGTCAAATAAAATATAGGCTGTCCCCAAATTCACTCAAGATTTGAATTTTGCGTGAGCATTAACAACAACAACAACAAAAAATAAAAGCCTAATTTTACTTGGTTTATTGAATCACATTCTAATATCTGTTGCCCTTTGATTTTAATCCCTTCAATTTGATAAGCATTACCAAGTACCAATTATGGCCCAGGAGCAGGGACAATGAAGACCAATGAAGACCACGGCTTTGCGTATGTGCCAGCAAAGCCATGGAGGCCATTTACCTGATGTGCTATTCCATAGATAACCCTATACTGTATACTTTATGAATCAATAAAAAGTTTACAATTTTTAATTATAAACCTGTGTTTTCTATCAAAATTACTTCTTGCGTGAATTTTGGGACACCCTATACTATAGACTCCACTCCCTACAGCCCAGAGCAAAAGGCATGCCTACCCGATCCCCAAGGGGTGCTGAAAGATACAGAAATGTCCCTGCACTGTGGTCTTTGGTCAATTAAAGTAGCCAAGTAAGCTGACCCTTCACAGGTCATGTGGCCTGGACGGGTTCCCTCTGCTTTCCCAGCGAGGCAGGTCTGACTGAGCTGTCACACCAGCCTCTCCATCACCCCATCGCCCCCCAGAGCCCTGCACACAGGCTGGCCCTAGATCGGACCACGTCCGCACTCATGCAGAGGGAATTCCCTAGCTGGAGAAGGGGAGGAGGCCAGCTCTGCCTCCAGCCAGACCTCTCCCTGCGCTCAGAGGCCGGTGCCAGTGGGCATGGCCGTGGGATCCCGGTCTCCTTGCCAGGGGCCGCCTTGGCACAGTGGCTTTGGAATCAGTGTAGGGGGCAGAGGTCCTGGGCAGGTTAGGTGTGTGTGCAGCTCTGCTGTGGGGCCTGCAGAGAACTGGGCGGTGATGGCACAAAAGAGAACAGCTATTTTTATTTTTGGTGCATGCCCAGATTTTTGCTGACAGAGCAGGCTATCTCTCTATGATGTGTGTGTGTGTGTGTGTGTGTGTGTGTGTGTGTGTGTGTTGTGGAGGCAACATCAGAAGTCATAGAGGGAGTGGCCTACCTTCCAAATACGTAGCTGACATCCGTCGCTGGGTGGGCCGACACCATAGAGACCCCGTTGCCTCCCAGTGTGGCTGGGCCTCCCAGGCCCTTCTCCAGGCCTGGAGAAGCCATCAGGGGGGAACCAAAGCCATGAGGGCCTGAGGCCTTGCTCCTCGTGCAAGGGATGGAGATGCTGGGAGAGGGTGGGGGATGAGAGGACAGAGCCCCAGGCGGGGGAGGAGGGCGCTGGTGCCCAATGCCTTGGTTCCCAGAGAAGATGAGGCTTTCACTGCTGCTTCGAGTCTCTCGGGGGACGTCTCTGGAAAGGAGGAGGCCACCATTGCGTGGGGAGCCGAAAGGCGGGGTGACAGATGGGCTGGAGCAGCGCTGGGGGCCATCGTGGCACCTTGATCTGGCGGAGGTCACCTCGATGTACTTTATATCTTTGGGGAGAGAAGCAGAGCGTTGGTGAAACCCGGGAGCCTGGACTCACAGGACGGGAATGCTGGGAGGGTCCTGAAGACCAATGGTCCCCCCTCTTTTATGTCGACGAGGAAACAGGGTCAGAGAGGAGGAACTCATTGGACGCAGAATTAGCATCCGGCTCCACCTTCAGGGCCCAGTGCCAACGGCACCCTCTTTGTGACATCGTCCCCTGGGTGGGGAGATGCAGTCGAATAAGCAGGCCTCGGAGTCAGACAGACCTGGGTTTCCGATGTGGCTCTGCCGCTTACCCTCTGAGAGAGCGTGGCCAACGCCTTCGCCTAGAGAGGCTCAGTCTCCACACCTGGAAAATGGGGGTGTCTATGCCAAGCCTCTTGGTGGTCCAGGGAGGAGGAAAGGAGATGAACGTAGGGGGCCCAGCACTGAGCCTGGCACATAGTAAGCCCTATAAAACGGACACATAGGAAGCCCTTTGTGTATGCCCCACACTCTAGGCTGAAATGCCCGCTTACCAGAGTGTACCAGTCACATCGTCTGATGCCTCTCTTCCTCAGGGTGTGTAAAAGCTGTTTCTATGTCTGTCCCTACAGCGAAGGCTCGGTTGCACCCTAGGGACACCCAGTGAGCATTGAAAGTCGTAATGCCCAGGCTCCACCCCGAACTGATGGGACCAGCATCTCCCGGGTGGGCTCAGGCCTCAGGTTGTTTGTTTGGTTCCCCAGGTGATGCCAGCGCGCATGGAGCATCATCACTGTGTTCCTGGCCAGCAGCACCGGCCCCCCCGCCCCCTCCCGCCAGGAGCAGGTCTGATGAACAGAACCTCAGGCTCCAGCCCAGGCCTACTGGACCTGGATCTGCAGTTTTAGCAAGAACCCTGGGGTCTGGGTCCACCTTAGAGTTTGGGGACTTTGCTTTGGAGCAGGAGCTCGCTGAGGGCAGGGCTTGCAGCATTGCTGAGCCGTGGAGCTCCACAGCCGGGGCCACGCTGGGAGCTGGTGCACAGTGATTGGTGATCACACCGGGCCCAGGCTGCTGACTCACTGCGAAGCTCTCTCCATTCCCCAGTGGGGGCGCCCAGGACTCTTGTCCTCAGACCATGTTCCTCCCTGAAGTAGGGTGCCTTGTGGTTCTCCCCAAGGTGAGGATGGACACCCAGCAAGGGTGGTGGAAGGTGGGGTTCCCCAGCCTCTTGTTTCTGGAGGGCTGTCCTGCCCCCTGCCTTCCCAGATTGGAAACTGGGACAGAGTCAGCGGGAACTGCACCCTCAGCGCCTGTCTCCCAGCCTCCCACCCACTTGGGTTCTGGCACACGCACCTCGCGGGCTGTGACTATGGAGTCCCGGCCTGCCCCAGCCCGCTCTGGGGTAGGGCTGCTGGCTCTGCTCACCGTTACTGCCTCTGTCTGAGCCTGCTTGGGCCAGGGTTGGGGTGCAGGGTTGCATCAGATGAGGGGCTGGCAGGCTGACCTGGGCTTGCTGTTCCAGGGGTGGAGGCACAGGCCTGGCTTTGTCATCAGACAAACCTGGGTGTGAGTCCTGGCTTTGCCACGTTCCCGCCAAGAGGCACCGGGTAACTTTCCTAACCACGCGGAACCTCAGTTTCCTCATCCGCAAAGTGGGGATCTAAAACCAGCCTCCCCTGGTGGTGGTGAGGATAAAACACAGGGATGAATGGAGCCTGGAGTCTGGCCCAGGGTGGGCTCCTGGGAACATCTTCTCCCTGCCTGCTTTTGGGGGCAGATGGCTCATACTCTCTGGCTAAGGTGTGGGTCCCACTGTGGAGGGCAATAGGAGACTATCTGGCACAATGTACTGTGGGCTCTGAAAGAAATGAGGTCTTGGAATGGGGTGGATTCTTCTGGAAGGTTGGCAAGCGCAACTTGTATTTTTATAGGACTTCATAGTGTTTACACCCATAATCCTTTCAAGCTTCGCTACAGCCGTTATGCCCAATGTCAGAAGATACTGCTTTTAAAGAGGAGGAAACTGAGGTTCAGAGAAAGGTGGGAGTGGAACTAACATTTATGGCACAATTTTTAGTAAAGTGGGGTATTTATTAAGTGCTTTGTGCCAGCACTATTACCTGTATTAGTTTATTCAGCCCTCACGATGACTCTATTGCAGTGGGAAATATTATCAATTCCATATAACAGATGAGAAATCAAGGTTCAGAAAGGTTAAGTGAGTTATCCAATGCCACACAGCCAGGGAGTAGAGGACCCCTCCCTCCTGCTCCTTCGCTCTGATTGGGGGCCGTTTCCGGGAGGAGGGGTTCCTTGGGACCCTTTCCCAAGGCCTTGCCCGGTGAGAAGGTGCTTGGCTGCTTTGGGGAGGGCCTGTTGGTCTGGGGAAGCTGTGGGCCCCTTCCTTACTGGGTCCCCCAAACACTTCGGAAAGGCCTTGCTGGCGGGAGGAGCAAGCAGGGGGGAGAGTGCAGGAGGAGTCCTGGAGCCTGAGTCACCTCCTGCTGCTGCCCCGGGGTGGATGTGGCTAGGGGAGGTGGCTGCCCCCACCCATCACCTGGTGCAGTCACTGTTTACAGCCCATGGGACAAGCCTGAGCAGTGCTCAGTGGATCC
>NW_005355708.1:4388695-4404384 GCF_000412655.1 Myotis brandtii | reverse complement strand
CACGTGGGTGGGGAGAGGAGAGACAATTATTAGACACTTTTCACTTGGGATTGGCAAACAGCCTTGCTTGGCAGAAATTGCTGGAAAATGAAATGTGGGGGCCTGTTCCAAAGATGGGGAGGGGTGGCTGAGAGGATAAAGAAAGGAATATGGTGGTGGCTTCTAGGAGCCACATCCTCTGTGGGATGGGAACCTGTCCCTCCAACCCCTCCCCTCTCCCCCCAGGGTAAGCCTGAAGGAAGGTAAGCAAGAGGCTGGGGCAGGGAAGCTGGGGGAGGTTTGGGGCACTGGGGAGATGGGGCCTCAGAAGAGGGCCCCCAGTGCCTCCAAAGGGATTTATTCTGTGCAGCCCTGGAGAGTGGGAAACTAGCTCCAAGGAAGAGAGAAAGGCAAGGACATGACCTTGAAGCCCAGAAGCCTGGGCTGTTAGGCCTGACCTGTCCCATCACTAGCAGTGTGACCGTGGGCATTGCTTCCCCGCAGTGTTCTCAGCTGTAAAATGAGGCTATCACTCTTTCCTTTGCAGGGTAGATGCTGGGATCATGCATTACCAACACCTTTCTGTATACACAGGGTGAGCAAATGTAGGTTTATAGTTGTTCATATGCAAAACAATACAATAATTCTATATAATGAAGAGCTAATATGCTAATTAGACCAAACAGCATAGCGACTGTCCAGACGACCTTCCGGATGAAGCCAGGGCTGCGAGGGCTGAGCCCTTTGCATGAATTTCGTGCATCAGGCCTCTAGTTAATAAATAATAATATTAGAGTAAACTGTGTTTCACGTACTCACAACTGAAACCCTACTTTTGCCCCAGCCTGTATTTAGAGGAGGGATCAACATAGGATCACCCATGTTTAATTTCAATTTTTTAAACATATTTTTATTTTTTCAGTGAGGAAGGGAGAGAGAGAGAGAGAAACATCAATGATGAGAGAGAATCATTGATTGGCTGCCTCCTGCACATCCCACCCTGGGGATCCAGCCCACAACCCGGGCATGTGCCCTCACCGTAAATCGAACCGTGACCTCCTGGTTCATAGGTTGATGCTCAACCACTGAGCCATGCCGGCCAGGCCCAATGTTTAATTTTCAGTTTTACCAAATTAGGAAAGAGAAACAGGGAACGTCTCCTGGCACCGCAATTTTAGAATGTCTTCCCTTCAATACCCCCAAAGCTGGAAGGATGTGTGCAGAGGAAAGGGAACCCTCTTCATGGCATCCAGGGGGCTGGATGAAACTCCCCCTGGTGCCCAGAATTAGTTACACTGCCCTGGGCCGGGGGGCGGAGGGGGGGAGCTGGTTCTGTCCCCAGTAGTGGTGGTCTGAGGGGAAGGATTTGGGAGGTCAAGATGCAGGAGGAAGTGCAGCTCAGCAGTGATCGCACAGCGGAACCTTCTAACAGGGAGCTGACCAGGCTGGGCCGAATCAGGAGGTAGTGAGTTCCCAGACATTGCAGGTATCCAAGTGCAGGTTGGAGGAGAGGATTTTTAAAAAAATGCCATCAGAAGGGGCTGGGACAGAGCTAGGCAGCTTCTTTAGGACTGCCAGACCACTGCTCAGAATGGCAGGCCGTGCCAAGGGCATCTGAGAATACAGACTACTCCCTGCCCATCACCCGTGGAGGAAGAGCCTGGTTGTCAACACCCCCACCCACATGCATGTGGCTGCTCCCCAGAGACTTGTCTCACCCCCACTGGCCTTGCGTGTGTGGAACCCCTGCCCTGGGGCATGAACATGGAAGCCCAGGGCTTGCTCCTGCCAATAGTAATTGGGCCCAAACCACCTTCCCTGCAGGGGCATGCCCAGAACTGGCCTTCGGAAGCAGGAAGACTCCTGAGGGCTGGAGGCAGTGCTTTTAACAGGCCTGGCAGGCAATGCTCGGTGGGAGGAACAGAGGCAGGTCAGGATCCTGGGCGCCAGAGGACCTGGGTGCTGGGCTCACTTTCACCCCAGAGCTGGAACCTGTCCTGGGGCTGGTGCTAAACACAACCCTGGTGTTTAATGAAGCAACCACCATTTATAATGACTCACAGTGTACCGGGATTTGCGATAAATACCCAACCAGTGTTATTTCTTTTAATCCCTGCAACACCCTTTGAGGTAAGAACTCATTTATATTTTACAGATGAGGAATCTGAGACACGAAGAAGGGAAGTAAACAGCTTGTGTAAGGTTTGCCCGGCCCCAGTGACGAGGCTAGATTGGCTCCTTACTCAAGGCTATCAGCCTCGGTTTTCTCATCTGTAAAATGGGGCTAAAACGGTCATCTCCTGGGGGTCAATTGGGAGCATTAAAGGTTCTACTATCAAATGCTCAGAACAGTGTCTGGATAGAGTACGTGCTCCAGGAGTAGAAATTCTCATGGATCCTTTCTCTAATCCTAACCACACCCCTTGACCCTCATTGATTGTTTAAATCCCTGGAAGCCTCAGTCTTCCAGCCTGTCTAATGGGGCTGCTGCTCCTTGACCTTCATTTTCAGAGCATACTGAAAACTCTCTTTGGGAAACTGAAGCCAGATGTAGGGATTTCTAGATCCCCGAGGGTCAGTGGTGTACTGGAAGTGGCCTGTACCAGCTCAGGGGAGCCGGTTGTTAAATTTTCAGGATTTCGTCCAGCTGGTTGCTAAACTCAGGCATTATTAAAAATTGAAGTATATAAAGTTACAATGAAATAACTTACATTAAAAACAGGAGTGATAAATACTCAAAATTCACCACATCCCAGTGATTTCACTATTTTTTACTATTATCCATACTCTTGAGGTTATTTACATCTGTTGTGTTGGTCCGGTGTCAATACTATACAGTGGTTTGCTACTGTGTATCTCTTTCTAATGCCACATTCAGTGACAACACGTTGGTAGCCTGAAACTGGGAGTGGGAGAATTTACACCGTGGAAATTGGTACCTGCTTCATAGCAGGGCTCTCCCCCACCCCACCAGGAAGCCGGCTCTTAAACATTTACTAGCACCCTACTGCTTAAACACAACGGGCTGAAATCGATGTCTCTCCAACCCTACCTTCCAGCCTGGGCCTCCCCAGAGTAATACTCCCCTGAACAGGGACAGGGGTTCACATAGAAATCCTACAAAACATGTAAGGGGCGCAGGTTAGGACCCAAGGAGAGACACCATGGAGTAGCAAGGTGCAGGGACCCCACATTCATCGCGCTCCTATTTATAAGGCATGGAGTTGTAGAAAAAAATATTATTAGCTTATTTACATTCTCTGGAAAATCCCACAAAACAGGTGTCCATCACTTTCCAAACTCAGGAGCCAAAAAGAGGTGGAGAGTGAGGGACACTTATATTTTTCCCTTTTGTATGGCAGAGAAAACAGAGACGTTCAGTAGGTCGCGAAGGCTGCATGTCATCTCCCCCAGGGCATGGCCTCCTGCTCCTCTGAGTCTACAGAAAGTTCCTTCTTCACGAGGTCTGGTTCCCAAGCCCCCCTCCTGGCACCCGGCCCCTGGTCCTTACCCAAGGCTTCAGGCTCTTCTTTCTTTCTCTGCGAGGTAGGGCTCTGGGTGGGCTCTGCCCACGGGCCACCGGACCCTGTGGGGAGCAGCTGGAAGGTGGGGTCCAGTTCCAGGATCATCTGGTTGAGGCTCTCCAGTGAGAAGCCAATGTAGGAGTCCTCCAGGGCCCCTGAGGGCTGCTCACCAGGGGACCGCAGGAGGCAGCTGGCTTTGGCTCCAGCCTGGGGGGCCTGCTGGAGCCTGTTGGGGGGCTCCTTGCAGGGCGTGGAGGCCATCAGGGCCTGGGCTCCCCAGCCTTCTGTGGTGTAGTAAGGATACGGTGGCGGCAGGTTGGGGCTGGGTGCTGGGTGCAGGACCCTCCTGGGTTCCTCGCAGGGAGGCAAGCAGACGGCGTGGCCTCCTGCCAGCAGGGGACTGGGCATCACCTGCGACATGGCGGGGGCAGTCACCCGGCGGTGCAGCTCTGGCTTCTCACCAGCCTCACTTAAGTCCCAGAGGTGTCACTTGCCAACCAGGAGCTCCCAGGACCTGAAAGAGGCCAGGGTGGCAGCTGAGTGTCTTTTGTAGATGAAGCCCCTGCCTCCCCGCTCCAAAAGGAAGGCATATCCATTCATTCATTTCATGGATGCTGGAGCCAGACTGCCTGGGTTTGCATCCTGGCTCCACCCCTTACTAGCCGTATACCACTGGGCAGGTTAATTCACTTCTCTGTGCCTCAGTTTCCTTATCTGTAAAATGAGTTAATATTTGTAACATGCGTAGAATAGTGCCTGGCACATAGTAAGCATTACGCAAGCTATTGTTAAATATAATAACGTCAGTAACAGTTTATTAAATATTCTCTATGTCCCAGCCTTATTTGTTAAATAAATACTAGCTAATGTTTACTGAGCAATTTCTGTGTGCATAGGCACTGGTGTTTACACACAAAGTCTTTTAAAGCCCTCATAACAACCCTCTGAGGTCACACTCTAATCACACCATATTACAATGTGAGGATGGAACACAGAGAGGGGAGGAACTTGCCCAGGGATGCGGGGCCGACCAGTGTCAGAGCAGGGCCGGACCCCAGGCTGCCTGATGTCTGAGCCCCTGCCTTTAGCTGCTGCTTCCCAGGGGCCAGTGTGTGAAACCAAGTGAGCAGGTGAGCAGTCATAAGCAGTGTCACCAGGGAGGAGGGGAAGCAGAGGGGACTCGGTAGGCACTGGTGGGGAGGTCAGGGAGGACTTCCTGGAGGAAGAGACATGTAAAGAGAGACAAGAAGAAAAAGCAGGAGCTAGCTGGCCAGGTAGGTGGGGATGAGGCAGGTGTTTTCAGAAGCCTGACAGACAGGGGGGATCAGGAGGCATTATTGAGCACCCGGGAAACAGGGAACTCCTAGGGTAGATGGAGGAAAAGATGGGGTGGGGGTGAGAGGGGGCAGGCTGGCCAGACCCCGAAGAGCCTTGCATGCTAGGCTCAGTAGTGCTGTCTCAACCCTGAGGGCAAGGGCGAGCTACAGAACCGTTTTGAGCTGGGGAGTGACATCATCAGATGATATTCACTTCCTGGGGGCCCATCCAGGAAAGAGATGTTTCAATTTCCTCAGTTCCCTTACTGTGGAAAGTTCTTCCTGTTGTCTCACCTCAATACCACACGTTAGGACTTTCCTGCAGGTGGGGCTGGGTAGGAGGCAAGAGGTTCTAGGACTGAGGCTGCCAAGAAAACTGTAAGCAGCGGGGACACGCTAGTCACACTACCACTGCATGCCCCGAGCCTCACCACTTGCCCCCCAATACTCCTCAACTCTGCTCCTCCCTTTTTCCAAGACGCTGTCAATCACATCCTGCTTTAGAGTCGGACCCCCAGTGCTGGAAAAGGAACTGAGACCAGCCTGGGCCAAATGAAATGAGAACCTGAAGATTCAGATATCGATTCCCAGCTCATACAGTTCCTTAAGGTGTAATCTGACCTTAGTTTCTTCATCTGTGAGATGGGCAGAAGAATTCCTGCCCTGCACCCACCCCCCGGCCCCCACCAGAGAGCGACACGGAACCAATGAGGTGCTGCTTGAAAAAGCAGTTGGGTAACTCCAAATACTACTTAGAAATAAGGGCTTGTCTAGAGTATAACAACTTCATAAGAAAAAAATAATAACAGCTCCCACTTATCGAGCATTCACCACGTGCCAGGAGCTCATCTATGTGTGTTACATCTGCTAACTCTCATCTCACACTCCGAGGAAGTTCTGCACCCCTAGTACCAGCCCATTTTACAGATGAAGACACCGAGGCTCAGAGAGGTTAAGAAAAGCGATAGAGCTGGGATTCAAACCCAGGCCGCGGGACTTTGGACTCTTAACTCCTTGTACCACATTGAGTTCAAGTGCAGAGGGACCCCTGAGGTCCAGAGAGGGGATGCGATTTGCCCAAGTCACACAGTAAGTGAATGAGAAAAGCCAGGCCCCCGCCAGACCTCTCCTTGGCCGGGTCCTGGAGCGGGTGGCACACCCCAGGCTCCTGCAGCGTGTCTATAAATGGCAGTGGACGGGAACCGGCCTCTGAGCTCCTTCCTGGGGGCAGCCGAGGACACGGAGCTGTGGCTTTTCCCTCACGTGCTCCCAGAGGCCTGGCTTTGCTGGGGCAGGATCTCCGAGTACCCTGCAGGGTTTTGTCTGGGCCCCGCAGAGGAGGCTGGGTGTTGACTTTATGGAGTACATTGGGGGCCTGGGTCTCCCCCCAGGGTGAGAACCCAGGATGCCTGCCTACTAATTTGGAAACTGCTTTTGTGCTGCCCTGGACTTCACTTGTCCCATCTGTATAATGGGGACAATATAATGACAGATACGTACTTAACACGTACTCGTTTCATTTTCTCAATGGTCTGAGGCGGGTACTCTTCCTGTGGGGCTGGAGGATTTGCCCGAGGTTACACAGCCCACAGGACCCGGTGGTGGGTTTGGGACCGGAACCTGGATGGTCGAGGCTCCCACGCCCGATGCCTCCGCTTCGTAGATTTAGGGCCCCTTTCACCTCTTTCCATCCTGGGATTCTGGAACCCGAGGGACAAGCCTGGGAGGCTCTTTTTCACACTCTTCTCACTTTGAACAGTCCCCGAATCACCCTGGACCTCCCCAGGCAGGGTCTGGGCTCCGTGTTTTATTCCTGGACATCCTGCCCACCACTAGCTTTCTTTCCTGCTCTGAGGGGCAGGGGAGGGTGCCTGGGCCTCAGGGCTGTGTGTGTGTGTGTGTGTGTGTAGGGGTGGGTGGGGGTATATGGTGGGCACGGAGGGCTCTAGCCAGCTCAGTCCTATTTATAGGTCCCTCCCACCCACTCCCCCTTCAGATTTTGACTCAGATCTTTCTTTGTTCCCAAGGGCTCAGGAGGCGGGGGATCCTGCTACCTTGGCACATCTCCTCTGCTTCATAGCCAACCTCCCACAAGCCCAGGTCAGCGAAGGGAGCGGGTAGAAGAGAGGGACGCCCGAGGCTCCCCAAAAGCCCCTTGCCTCAATAGTCCAACCCCTACTCAACCCCATCCTGGTACAGTGGCTTTTGGTTGTCCCATCCCCTCCACCCAGACCCAGGGACCGCAGGACCAGCGAAGGCCATGGTCCCCCACCTCTGGGTGCCCAGCAGCCTGAGGGGCCCAGCACCGGGGCTCAGGACCGGGCTGGGAGGCAGGAGGCCTGGTTCTGTGCCCGTCCCTTCCCGAGTCTCCGTGACCTTGGGCAAACCTCTTCCCCTCGCTGCACCTTGGTTCTCTCATCTGCACTCAGAAGGGTACAGATTTGCTCCCTCAAAGCGTTAAACGCCGGGGTCTGTGGTCCGGAGACCATGTCTCTCAGCCACAGCCTCTTCCCCAGTTCTCCCCACCTGCGCTCTGAGCCCGGGCCCCAGAAGTGGAGAAGCAGAGGACACAGGGTTAAACGAGTCCCGCTGGGAAGGTGCTTGCATAAAGCTCCTTGCAGAATAAAGGCACCTACCTGGGGTCCAGGGCAGGCAGCGGCTGCGTTCACTTCCGGCTCCTGGGATCAAGACAGCTCCGAGGCCAGGTGAGGAGTGAGGGAGGCGCAGTTCACCTCAGACTTAAGAGCACCCACTATCCTGCCCTCCCTCCTCCCCTCAGGGCCCTACTTGTGGCTGACAGCCGCCAGGCCCCACCCCTCCCTTGTCTGTGGGCTCAGGACGCAGGTAGGGTTGGCTCCAGCACAAGGAAGGGAGGCCTCCGGTGGGGGCCTGGCCTGGCCTGGCCTGAGCGGGGCTGGGGCTGGGCTTGTGTGAGGGGCTCCCAAACTCCCTGCTTCCCCGGCCCTCGGCCCCCGCCTTGGCCCCACAGGCATCACCTGATCAGGGGAGACCTGCTTGGCTGGGCAGGGACTTGTTAAGACCAAGGTGCGCTGGATCTGGGCATTCCTCTGACCATGTGCCAACAAGGGGCGGGGCCGTGGGTTGGCAGAGCTTGCAGGGAGTGAAGTCCTTGACCTTAGGAAGGCGGGATGGCCGTGGGCAGGCGACCCTTCCCACAGCCGCCTCCCGGGCCCGTCTGGCCTGGGCCATCTGGGGCAGCACAGGGGCTCCTTGGAATGGAGGCCGAGCACAGGTTTTGTCTTTCCTTCTTTTTCTTTTTAATCTGGGAACGGAGCTTTGAACTCAGGCTGGAGGACCTTCTCCAGGGGACTCACTACCCAATCACCGCTGCTTCTGTCAATCACAGAGCATATAGCCTTTGCTTTCACACCATTTCCTAATGTGCTTCCATCATGAACTCTGTAATTCTCACGTCAACGTATGGCCTTAAAAAATCTGTTGAAACGGTGCCATCCCATAGGGCCCATGCGGCTCTTCTGAAGTGAGATGCTGTTATAGGTGTAAGATGCACATCAGATTTCAAAAACTTAGTATGAAAAAAGAGAACGTAAGCGACCTCATTCATCATTTTTATATTAATTACACGTTGAAATGATAATATTATGTTGATATTGGGTTCGATAAAAAATAACCAGGATAGAATGTGGTCCTTGCCTCTCCCACCTCCTGTGGCTGCCCCAGAATCCCTGGGCTTGTGGCCCCATCGCTCTAGCCTCTGCCTCCTCTTTGCCTTGGCCTTCTCCTCTCTTACCTCATCTTGCTTCTCCCTTGTCAGGGCGCTTGTGATGGCATCCAGGACCCACCTGGGTAATCCAGGGTAATCTCATCTTGAAATCCTTAACTACAGCTGCAAATCAGGTAAGCGTGATAGGGGCTTACTAGAAAATGTAGAATTACGTATGTGATTTGCATTATGTTTCTTTGGACAACTTTGGGCTGCAGTAACCCCTGCCTGAGGGAGTCAGAGAAAGTTTCTCAGGTTCTTGAAGGACATTCGAAGTGGAGGGGGCTGGTGACCAGCCTGGGGGAGATCAGAGAGGCGAGAAAGAGCCTGGGGTGTTCCAGGGACCCTGTGCAAGGTCTCTGTGGTTGGAATTCAGGGTGAGTGAGGGAAGACTGTTGGACGAAGAATTTGGAAAGACAATGTGTGTCTAGCTTCGCCTCTACCCTGTCTTCCCCTGGTGAGCCTTCCTGGCCGCTGGAATTCTGGCTGGGCAGCATGGCCTGGGGAGGTGGCTTGTTGCTGCCGCCGGTCTGCACGCTGGGCAGCATGGCCTGGGGAGGTGGCTTGTTGCTGCCAGTCTGCACTGTTATGGAGACTCTGGGTTTTTGGGGCAGCTGCCTCCCAGCACCCAGCACACAGGTGTGGGTTGTCGCTGAAACGACTTCCTGGCCCTTCTATTAGTTAAGTGATGGTTCTTGAAGGCAACAGAGTCTGGGTGGCTCCTGATTCCTTATCTTCTTGATGATGCCAGAGGGGGCAGTTCCAAGGTGGGTCCCGTGTGTCTCTGGGAGACATTCCTGCAGGTGCAGCCAGCTGGTCTAACCCTCCCAGTGATTTAGTAAGCATCGAATTACCTGCATGAAATTCCTTTCCGCTGAAATTAGCTCGTGTGGTTTCTGCTTCCTGCCGGTGACTGATGCAGGTGGGCTGGGCGGGGGGAGAAGGACCTGTGGGTTGCCCTAGGCAACCTGGCTTTTCTGTTGTGAGCAATGGAGATACAGAGGAAGCTTAAGCATTTTTTAAAAAAATTATTTTCATTCATTTATTTAAAAATTGTTTTAAAACTTTCCATTACAGTTGACATGCAATAAATATTAGTTTCAGGTGTACAGCATAGTGATTAGACATGTAAATAACTTACGGAGTGACCACCCCGATAAGTCTAGCACCCATCTGACACCATCCATACACAGTTATTACACTATTATTATTTTTTTTTTAATATATTTTATTGATTTTTTACAGAGAGGAAGGGAGAGGGATAGAGAGTTAGAAACATCGATGAAAGAGAAACATCTATCAGCTGCCTCCTACACACCTCCTACTGGGGATGTGCCTGCAACCAAGGTACCGGAATCGAACCCGGGACCTTTCAGTCCGCAGGCTGACGCTCTATCCACTGAGCCAAACCAATTAGGGCTATTACACTATTATTGACTATATTCCCTATGCGGTACTTTACATCCCCATGACTATTTTATAACTGGCAATTTGCACATCTTAATCCTCCCCTCTTTCTCACCCATCCCCCCCAAGCCCCTCCCATCTGGCAACCATCAAAATGTTCTCTGTATCTATGAGTTTGTTTCTGTTTCGTTTGTTTATTTTTTTTTTAGATTCTGCATATAAGTGAAATCATATGTTATTTGCCTTTCTCTATCTGGCTTATTTCACTTAGCATATACCCTCCAGAGGAAGTTTCCAAGCAGAGAGAGCTGGGAGGGAAGGGCATGAACGTATTTGTGCCATAGAACAATTCTTTTGCTCCAGGCAGGTGATGAGCCCCCTATGAGGGTGGCAGAGGTGCAGGCCTGCTTTTTTCTGCGACTCTCTCTTCTTTGGGGTAGGGACAAATGCAAAGATTGGGGAAGGGACGTTCTTTGCTACGATGGGGCAGAGAGCTGACATGGGTGGGTAGGCTCCTGAACATCCTTGGCTCTCTCTGTAGCACGTGAGGCAGCGATTCCCAACAGAGAGGATAGTGAGAATGTTGGTGGCCAAGAACCAGGCTCTGCATCAAGGTGCAGAGAGAGCAGGGCAGGTAAAAGGCCAGACTGCACTCTGGAGGCCTGCATTTACACTTACTGTCCGCGGCCGGTTTGCTGGGCCCACCAGGAAAGACCCTCTCAGGGCCACCGATTCCCTCTGAGCAGGAGGGAAGTCTCGTTTTCCCTCTCCTGTGCCAGTGGGAGGGGTGAGGAGGAGAGTGAAGGGATTATCCGAGGGGAGGGGATTCTGGTCTTTATGATGGGGATGCCGACGGGAGGTGGAACACGTCTCAGATTTTACTCTTCTGCACCTCTGACGTCTTAGCTGTAAAATGTGCATGCCTGGCCCTGGCCGGCGGGTTGGGTGTAGTGGGCGTCCTGTGCACCAAAAGGTTGCTGGTTCGATTCCCTGTCAGGGCACATGCCCAGGCTGCAGGTTCATTCCCTGCATGCAAGAGGCAGTCAGTTGTTTCTCACATGGATGTTTCTCTCTCTCCCTCTCTCTCTAAAAAATCGACTAAAAAAAACTTTAGAAAAGTGTGCATGCCTGAAACTCTACCTGTGTGATAGGTGAGGCCCAATCCGGGAATATCTTTCTTACGAATGCCCTACCTATGCAGGGTGGGTCCCCTGCAGTCTCTAATACCAGAGCTGGAGGGGCCCAGAGGTGCCCAGTCATCCTTGAACTCAAACTTGATTGTTCATACATCATGGCTAAAAAATGTTAAGCAGGCACCCCTGGTGTCTATTTATTTATAAATTACATACATAGAGCTTTATAAATGATGTACATGAACTAGATACATGAACATACATTAGTATGCACATTTAAAAATACATGTACATGATCAGATACATTATGCTTATATAAATAAGTTATATATGTATATTATATTATGTACATTATAAAACGATATAAACAAAAATGACAAATGTAATAAATACAGTTTTAAAGTAATTTTTATGGCATTTCACTGAATGATGGCACAAAATCCCTTTTTGTTCTGACAATGAGAGCCATGCCATTAAATGTGCTTCTTTATTTTTGAAAATCCTGGTTGAACACTTTGTGGAAGAGCGACGTGAAGGCCTGGGGACTAAATTTGGTTTATTGCAATATTCAGTGTTAAAGGCTGTCACAGCTGAAGAGGGGGCCTCATGAAGATACCCAGCCCAGACGGATGCCACGCATTGTGGGCCTGGCTCATTAAATCATGACATTCAGTCTTTAATTTTCAATGCCATCACCCATTCTGCAAAAGTTTTGTTCAAAATTGACTTTCAAATTTCCATCTTCCCTCATGTCGATCAGTTGTCCTCACAACGAAATTGGAATATGTTGCATTTTAATGCTTTTAGCAAATGGGTTTAAAACCCACTCAAACACTTCATTTGGAAGAGTTTTATAAGCAAGTTAAAAAATTCCTTTTTGTTCCCTCTCTCTCTCTCTCTCTCTCTCTGTGTGTGTGTTTAAGGGTAGCTATAAAAGATCTTGGGAACACACAAGGTTTTTAACGACAAAATCATATAACGATGAGAACATTTTGAAACGTTACTTCCAAATCATACTATGTTCCTTCCAAAAAAGGTCCTCCCCCAACAGCTGTTTAAACGTCACCTTTACCCTGATGAAAAGAGATGTCATTTCTGGAATGACATCTGCTGTAACTCTCAACAGACAACCCTGTCTCCCCTCCCTGGAGCATCAGGTGAAATCGCGTCCTAGGATTAAGGTGAAGTGCTGCTATTTTCTTTGCAGAGATCATTTTAGGCCACTTGTCTTGTTGAAAGGCGGATTAATTTAGTGCGAATCACACTACAATCTGCAAATTCCACTGAACTGGGCCTATGTAAATGGCAGTATGTCACCATGTGTTGAAAATTGAGCAAGAGAGTGAGGAGGCTGCCCCCAAGTTCTCTGCTCCTCCCCCTAGACGTTGATTAATGTGGGGGACACAATTGGCCAAAAACACACCCAGCACCCAGGTCAGTCTGGATGTTAAATATCGGTAGAGCTGAACTTCCCTACTTTAGACAGAAATGCATGTAAATGTGTACATTGAACTTTAACATTTTCTTTCCACGTGCCAGCAGGTCCTCCTGCTGCCTGAGGGCATGGGCACTTCACTCTGGAGGTCAGATCTCACTGGACCATGGGTCAGCTGAGGCCCAGAGAGGGAGGGGGCTTAGGGCTCATTGCAAGTGGTGACAGAGCCAGACTGAAACTCAGGTCCTTGCCTTCAGGGGGTCCCCTGACCCCCACAGAGGCGTGTGGAGGCAGTGCAGGCTGGTCAGTGCGGCCCCCAGAGGGACAGGTGTTCTGCTCTCTAGGGGAAGCAGGTCCATGCCTAGGACAGGTGTGAACATGCTTCTTTCTGTTAATTTTTGTTAATCCTCACCCGCATTGATTTTTAGAGAGAGTGGGAGGGAGGAGGAGAGACACAGAGAGAGGAACATCAATGTGAGAGAGACACAGAGATTGGTTGCCTCCCACCGGCACCCTGACCAGGACTGGGGATCGAGCCTACAATCGAGGTACGTGCCCTCGACCAGAATCAAACCTTCAGTCCGAGGGCTGAAGCTCCAACCACTGAACCAAACCGGCTAGGGCGAACATGCTTCTTATTAGTGTCCTGTTCCTTTCTGGCCCCTTCCTGCCTTATGACAGGCTGTCTGGATCACTCTGCTCAGGGGTATGTCGTGTGTCCTCTCTGGACAAATTAATTTGTCTTTGGCTTGGGGCATAGTTCGCTGATTCGTACACCTCAGAGTTAAATCTGAAAAGAAAACCAGCCACCTGTGTCCCAAACCAGACAGGCTGGGGCTCAGCACTGTCACCCTCAGATGGGCCCTCACTGTCCCTGAGAGAGGGAAGGTATAGGGACACACCTAGGGACATCAGCGCCTGTGTCCTACTCCTAACCAGGAGCAGCCGTAGCCCAAGCTGCTGGGCCATCTGCCCAGGGCCTGGCCCGGAGAAGGGGGTCCCTGGCCAGCTTGGGAGAGGGGTGAGTACTGTGTGTGATCCCGAGTACCCCTAAGCTCGAGTTGAACTCGTTGGATACTCAAGGCCTCCTGCTGAGCTGCAGGTGAGTAAGAGCACACTCAGTGCTCTCACACCTTTCTGGCCCCGCCTGCGTGCACACCCTTGTTTTCATGTCTTGAGCTTAGCTCTGATGACATTGGCTGCACCTGCAGCTCTTCACACACAGCCGGCCTGGAGCCGTGTGGTCAAAGGGCGTGGCATCCATGGCCGTGCCTAAGCTGTCTTTCCCCCAGATTCAAATCTCCTTTCCTGCTGGGCACAGAGTGAGACTATATTTCCCAGCTTCCCCTGTAGTTAGATGGGGCCGCGGACTGAGTTCTGGACAGTGCAACGCGGCCAAAGAGATGTGAACCATGCCACGGCCTAGTCTGACCCTTAAAACACCCACGTTGGCTCACTCTCTTTTCCGTCCTATGGCCTGATGGGAAGGGCTCAGGGGAGATGTCAAGGCCCTGTCTGTAGTCAGTGGAAGGGGCCTGGCCTGGCCCATGGCCATTGCACCTGTGGAAGAAAGAAGTCTTTATATTCGAAGTCACCAAAATGTTGGAGAGGGCACAGCAGTGGCAGCCTGATTAACACAGTGTCTGACCCCAGATGGGGAGTCAGGGGACTTGAAATCTTTAAGATTTTGTGAGGCAACAGAGTATAGGAGTTAAAAGTTTAGACTCTGGCCCTAACCGGTGTGGCTCAGTTGGTTGGAGCATCGTCTCATGCACCAAAGTGTCCCAGGTTCGATTCCCGGTCAGGGTACATACCCAGGTTGTGGGGTTGATCCCCGGTTGGAGCGTGTATGGGAGGCAATCAATTGATGTTTCTCTCTCACATGGATGTTTCTCTCTCTCTCTCTCTCTCTCTCCCTCTACTTTCCTCTCTCTCTAGAATCAATTGAAAACATATCTTCGGGTGAGGATAAAAAAAAAAAAAGTCTAGACTCTGGAGTTGGACTCCCAGGAAATTGGCTAATGGGTTTGCCTATTCTGGATATTTGATACAAATAGAATCATACAATATGTGATTTTTGTGTGATTGGCTTCTTCCACTCAGCTTCGTGATTTCAAAGTTCACCTGTGTTCGGCATGTATCAGTACTTCATGCTTTTTCATGGCTGAATAATATTCCATCGTGTGGAGACTACATGTGCAGGGCCCTTTCTTAACTGGCTCTACGATGGTGTTGGGCTGGGAACTGGGGAAGTCAGCGGGTGGCTTTCTCTGTGCCTCTTGGGGTCTGTCACTCTAGAATATGCTGCTGGGGTCTGGGGACCCAGGGAGACCGCCAGTCTCACCACATCCCCTAGTCTTTGCCACCCGATCCTTAAACCCCCCCCCCCCCCCAGCGGCGGTGGCAGCACCACCTACAGCTGGTGCAGACCGGTCCCAGGGGGACGCTCCTGTTTCGGGGCTCCCAGCTGTCTCTGGTCAGGGTCTGGAAAAACTTGGAGCCCTTCTCTGGTGACAGTTCTGAGCTCACACAGGGTGGGGAGGTGTGGGGGAGGGGTGCATGGCCTCAGGACTTGGGATTGCTCAACCACGGAGCCTGGACGGCAGTGGGAGTCCAGCCTGGCACCAGTGACGTGGGCCCTACGCCCAGAGAGATGCTTAGGTCTTCACTTGTGGAGCCTTTTTTTCCAGAAAATTTAATTCCACATTGTTTTTCCAGAGAAATTTAATTCCACATTGTTTGTTCTCTGCCCCACAGAACCCTCGGCCGAGGAAACCACGGGAATCTCATTTGAAGAAGAATCTGGCCCCTTGGAGCCCCCTCCCCATTAGCTGGTGGGAGGGTGCCCAGATTTCAGTCGCAGCCACCGCACCAGCAAACCCCAAACCACAGGAATGCGCGGGGTCACCTGGGGACAGAGGGAGGGTGGCTGGACAGTGAGTGAGCCCATGGGCCTGCACCACGTGGGGGTCTGCTGTTCGGCCACACGAGCACTGGACTCGGAGCCCCCAGACCTCAGTGTGACTCTGGACTCTGCCACTCTGGCCTGGGATCTTGGTGGTCACATGTGTGGCTAACCACGCTCACCTGGCCACTCCGGCCCTCAGCCAGACTCAGGCCGGGAGCTGAGCTTGGCAGTGAGAGAAGCCA
>NW_005355708.1:4377832-4388668 GCF_000412655.1 Myotis brandtii | reverse complement strand
TGAGTGAGGGTAGAATTTTCTAGTCTCCGGGCCCGGCAGGCTGAGCTGGAGAGGCACCCAGCACTCCCAGGTGCCCTCCAGCACCCGGGGGAGGGAACCACAGACTGATGGCATCGGTTAGGGTAAAGCACTGCGCCAGGCACGTCACATAAGCCATCGCTTTTCTTCTTACAGCTGCTTTATGGTGTGGCTGCCATTCCGTAATCCCTTTTACAGATGAGGAAACCGAGGAAGGTAAAGGGACTCAGCTAGCGTAACAAGGTACCAAGGGCAGAGGCTGGGCAGAGGGCAGCCGTCCCCAAACACTGTGTTCTTTCCACACCGCATCCCTGGTCCCAGGCCTGGCCCTCAGACTTGTTTCTTGGTGGGATCAAAGTTGAAATCACACATGTAAGTGTTTTTTGAGCTGGAATGGACCTGGTGCAAGTTGCCATTTCGCAGGTGGGGAAACTGAAGCCCGGAGAAGGAAGGCGTTGTGTCCCGAGTCACCCAGGCCTGTCCCCTGATGCCCACTGGCCACTTGGTTCACGTGGGTAGAGCCAAGTGTCCCCGAAGCCAAGGCTGTCTGCAGTGGCCATTGGGACAGAGACTCCCAGCTCTGCAGGTTCAAAGCCTGGCTGTGGATCTGATCCCGCCTCTGGTCCTGAGAGTGTGGACGGCTCAGTGCACCTGTCCCCACGACTGTGACAACAACCCCAGGCCCTGTTGACAGGGTTCAGGAGCATCGGGCTGGTAGGCGAAGAGCTACCCCACGCTGTCTCTTATCTTAACAGGTTGTGTCCCCTACATTGACACGAGGGTGGGAAAGGGTCCAGCTTCCCATCTCAGCTCAGCCACTGTCCAGCATGTCACCACGGAGGTCCCTGGAGCCCAGTCGCTTCGTTGGTTGGCCATTACTTACTGAGGATTTCCTGGGAGCAGTCTGGCTGTCTGTGTGCTCGGTGCCGGGGAAACGAAGATGAAATCATGTCCCTGCCTTCAAGAAGTTGATGGGCTAGTTGGGGAGGCAGATCTTCAGTTAAACCATGACTAGTTCATGGAGTCTTTGCTCTAAAGGAGGATGTGTAAGGTACGGTGGACGCGTGGGGGAAATCAAGGTGGGCTTTCCAGAGGAGGCAGGGCTGAGCTGGGACTAGAAGGTTATAGGCCAGGTGAACAAAGCAGAGGTTATTGAGTTTCGAAAGTGGGTCCAGCGAGTACAAAGGAATAGATGTGTATAAGGGGATCGAGGGCTAACTAGAATAGTTGGAGCACAGGAGGTGGGGTGGAGGTAATGATGGCGTGGGGAAATTAAGTGGGCTAGGGGGTGACACCAGATGTGAAATCCTCACGTAGAGGTATTTGGACTTCATCCTCAGGGAAGGAGGAGGCATGAAGGATCATGGGACTGACACAACCAGATCTGTGTTTCGGAACGTTCTCTGGGCTGCATCAGAGATGGCCTGTTGGGGGTGGGGAGGGCAGCCAGGGAGCCAATGTAGTGACCTGGGTGCAAGCGGGTGAGGCACCCTCAGGTTGGGCAATGATGGAGAGGATGGAGGAGCGACAGGATTGGTGGACTGTGATTAATGGCTTGTGAGTGATGGGGAGAAGGGAGTTGGTTTCTGGCTTGAGTGACTGGGCAATGGTGGTGCCATTCATCCCAAGCGTAAACTGGATTTGTAGACTTGGTGGCGGGGTTGGGATTCATATGAATTAAGTTCAGGGCCTGATGATTTGAGGTGCTCATGGGACATCCAAAAGGAAACATCTGGGTGATGGTTGGTTTGATAGAAGGATTTGGAGACCAGAAGAAAAGTTAGGACTGAAGTTAGAGATCTTGGGTTATCACTCCAAATCAAATACAGATGAGTCAGGGGACTACGGAATGCTCTGGAAACGGTGCAGGATGGTTTTGGCAGAAAGGGTCAGTGCCCTGACCATGTACCCTTGGCCTTGCAACCCTGCAGCTCTGCCAGAGGACTTTCTCTGAAACAGGAATGTGCCATAAAATGAATCCCACACATTTTTTGGTTCCCACTGCATATAAAATTTATGTCGACTCGACACTGTAGTCTATTAAGTGTGCAACAGCATGATGTCTAAAAGATATGCATACCGTAACGGACAAATACTTCATTGCTAAACAATGCTAACCGTCCTCCAAACCTTCAGCAAGCCATAAGCATGTTTTCCATGCCATTCCATTGCACTTCATCCCACCATGCGTTTCATTTCTTAACATTCTGGCTGTGGTTCACCAAATGGGCTGAAGTTTGAACACTGGCCTGGACACTGAGCTGGCTGCCTGTAACCTCGGGAGAGTTTGACTCCCCGCTGAGTCCCCAGGCACAGCACAGTGCCTGCCGCACAGGAAGGTGCTCCCTCCATATTTGTTGTTATTTGTTGCATGGCCGTGCAAATAAGTGAATGAATGGCCTACCCCACCCAGACAGGAAAGTGTGGCTTTGATCAGATTCTTCCGTTGCTGAAAAAAAAAACCAGCCCACTTCCTGTGGCTTTGATCTCCGCTTTCATTCTGAACTGCCCTGCCTCAGCCAACAGCTGCCCGGAACTCATTTCCTGCTCTTGGGCCACCTTATCTCTCTCTCCAAATACTCCTGAGCTTTCTCTTTCAGGGTGCGTAGGCACACCCCCAGGTCCTCCTCCCCACACCTTTTGGCAACAGGGTGGGGCTGACCTCTTGACTGGGTTAAGTACTTCCCAAATCTCAGCCCCCCTGGGGTGCAGGGCATTTCTGGGCCAGGTGTGTCCTTCTGCCGGATACAGGTCCACATCCTGCTGACGGTCTTTGGGGGCAGGAGAATGGGGATGGGGGATAGACATGGATGAAATAACCATGCGAAGTCTAATGATCAACTGTAAAAGATGTGACAGAGGAAAATTCGAGGCTACCTTGAGAATGTGTGCCCCTGAGGATCAGGGAGGGCTTCCCCAAGACCGAGACAACCTGAGACCTGAAGATGATGGGAGTTAAAGAGGCAAAGGGGGTAAAAGAGAGAGAAAGAGCTGACAGGAGGTGAGAACTGCAATTGCAAAGGCCCTGAGGTAGGAACAATAGCATCCACTTGAACCAAAGAGAACTAAGTGAGCCTGGCTGGTGTGGCTCAGAGGCTGAGCATCACGGGTTCGATTGCCGGTCGGGGCACATGCCCGGATTGCGGGCTCGATCCCCAGTGGGGGACATGGAGGAGGCAGCCATTCAGTGTTTCGCTCTCATCATTGATGTTTCTATCTCTCTCTCCCTCGCCTTCTCTGAAATCAATAAAAATAGGTAAAAAAAGAAAAAGAAAAAAGAAAACTAAGCACTTCTGGTGCCCAAAGAATGAGGGGCTTACAACCACCGAGGCTGGAGATTTTGGATTTATTCCAAGAGCAGTGGGAAGCAACAGTGTTTGAAGAATGATGATGACACTCTTTAGAAAGCTCATTTGGCTGCAATATGGCTGAAGGATGGGGTGGTGGTCCAAGTGAGGAAGCTGGGAGACCAGTCGCGAGGCTGTGGCAGCTCCAAGGGGCAGCCCCTTTAGGGGGGTGGTGGTCAAGGTGCATCAAGTGACTGGCCTTAAGAAATACAGTATTTCCTCCGTCATTTGTTCGTTCAATGCTTTTAAATACCTACCGGGAGTCCGCTCTGCCTAAGTGCCCTGGGGAGCCAGAGTCAGGCTGGGCTCTGCCTTCAGGCAGCTCGCATCTCTCTGGGAGGACAAACTAGGGCCAGGGAGGCCAGAGTGTAAGTGCAAAGTGCTCAGGGAGGTTCAGATGGCACGAGCCCCAAGGCACAGGCCCAGAGGGAGTGTGGGCACCTGTAGTGGGTGCTCTCCTGCAAACGCTGTTGGTGAGAAGTCAGGAACTGTCATTTGCAGGATTCAGGCCCCAGGAATCTCCCCTGTGCCCCGAGGGCCTGTCTCCCTTTGCAAAGGCCCTTTTCCTGGGCGCAGTGGGGTGTGGGAGGGCACATGGGTCTCCCCAGTGCTGCTAGGCCAGGTGAGGACGTGTCCAGCCCCGGAGGTGTCCCTTTCCTCTTCCTGCCTGAGTCACCTTCCTTGGAAGCACAGTGACCCCGCTTACTCAGGGAGTCCACCCTTCCCCCGCCCTCACGTGGCCCTGCCCTTTGCCGGGGGAGGGATCGTGGAGGAGCCCTGAGATGTGTCAGTGAGCAAGCCCAGTCCCCCTCCCGCCCCCCAGGTAGGGCCTGGGTCTCCCCCTTGGGGTGGGGATGGGGATGTTTCTTTTCCTTGAAATGGGCTTCTGAACAGCTGTGAGGAGTGCCCCCTCCCAGAGGCCTTGTTGACAGTAACCTCCCTGCCCCCCAAGCCCCTCAAAAGGCTCTGAGGGCCCCTCTGGATGTAGGGGATGGCACATGGTGGGGCTGGTTTGTGGGGCTGCAGCTGCTGCCTCCCCGTGTGTCCTCCTGGTGCCCAGGGCTGTCGGTGGTTCTAGCAGGACCCCTGTCTGTGTTCTCAGACTTCAAGGTGCTTCCCCATAAAGGCCCTGGCCCAGGCCTTGCTGTGCCTGGGAGCGCGGGCAGGATGTGTGGGGCTCCTAGGGACTCATGGAGCACAGGCCTCTGATGTCGGGGCTGGTTTTCCTGTCCGCCCGCCGGGGTGCTGACAGCAGGGCTCCCTCCCTGCCTCCTGCCTGGCCTCACAGTCAGCTTCACAGACCAGGTCAGCTTCACAGACCAGGCGACGCTGCGCACAGGAGGAGGAGGAGCTGCCCCTGGCGGGGCAGGGGGAGAAGGGGCTCTGCTGGCCAGCACCAGGGGCTCTGGCAACCCCACCACTGGCCCCCACCTAGGGACCTCCTCCTAAATTCCAATTTAAACACGCACAACGGAAAAGGATTGCAAATAAACCCCGGACAAAGATATTCCCAAGAAATTCCTAGGATGCCAGGCCCTTTGTGCACACAGACGTTTGCCAATTCATGTAGATTAATAAAACAGATAAGTAGAAGCTAATCCAGTTGAAGGGGTTGGGCACTGAGGAAAGCGATAAGCACCCCAATGGTTCAGCCCCTCCATCCTCCTGCCCCTTACTCCCCCCCCACCCCCTCCAAAAGGTTCTATCCGGTGACCTAGATTCTCACCTCCTCCGGGGCATTGGGGAAGGCCGTCCTGGTGTTGGTGATGGCTTAGCAGGGAAAAGTCCCTGAGGGACACCTGCCAGTTGGCTGTCATTGCCCGAATCCCTCCATTCACTGAGTTCCCTGTCCTACCAAACCCCGAGGAGGGAGCCAGCAGGACCAATTTCCCTGGGTCCATCCTAAGGAGCCCAGGTCCAGAGTCGCTTGGCGGCCCCAGAAAGAAAGGAGAGAAGTGTCAAGGGCGTGTCTGAGGTGTCATTTTTGGGTGGGGAGGGGTGGGGGGCATGGGGGTGGGATACAGCGCTGTCTCCTCCTCTCGGGCAGCGGGGGCGGCTGCAGGGTGTGCTGTGGGTCGGGAGGTCCGGGTGGAAGCCTGGCTCTGGCTTCTCTAGGGCGGGAACACTTCTCTGGGCCTCAGTCTTCTCACCTGTAATAGGGGGTCACACTTCCTGCAGCCTCGAAGACAGAACCTTCAGGTCTTGTGACAAGATGCCCCGAGTAAGGGATACTCTCAGCCTCGGTGGGGGTCACATGTCTCAGCATGTGTCTCTGAAATAAATAAAAATATATTTCCTGAGTGTCTTCCTCAGGGTTGGGGGCGTCTTCACAGTCGTTCCGAGCCTCTTCAGAAGGAGTGGCTCCTTGTGGAATGTCCTCCCGCACTGTGAGCTGGAGGCAGCGGACCAAGGCTGAGAGGAACTCCCTGTGGTCGCCTCACCTACCTCCCAGACACAAACACAAAAATGTCCCGAGGTACCGAGGCACTCGCCACACCCTGGAAAATGTTTTCCGCAGAGCATTCCCTCAGCGTCCTGAGTCACCAGCCCCTTCTCTCCGGGCACCCTGTGAACTGGTATTTGTCTTTTCCATGAACATTCTCCCCAGGGACGGAAGTCAGAGTCATGGGTTCAAGTCCCTTTTCCATCACCAGTGGCATGCCCTGGGTCATGCTAAACTCTTTACTTGCTGAACTCTGTTTTGCTGTTGTTTATGGAATAAGGAAAATAGCATCAACCCTGTCAAGAGGCGGTGAGGCTTAAATGAGATAACACATGTGTGAAAGGATGGAAATCATCTGTGTGTGAATGTTCCTCTCCAGTTGCTCCCTGCTCCCTGCCTTTTGGAGCAAATTCGGGTTTGACTTCCTCGGTGTCACTGCGTCCCTCAGCCTCTAAGGAGGGTGCTGATGGTCAGAATCATCCTTAGGCGAGTGGGATGCAGAATTAGGAGGAAAGAGAAGAAAAAGGATCAGGGGCAAGACTAAAAGGGGAGGGAGGTTTGAGAGCAGCAATAATGTGTGAGCGAGGAGAGGGAGTGAAAGATTTAAGGAGCATCACTGTGATCTACAAATCCATTTGTTGGGGTTAAGGAACTCAGGGACACTGAGTTATTTTGAAATGACTATTTATTGGTTGCCATCTTGGATGATGGCACTGGACCACTGGGTGATGACCTGGTAAGTGGCAGGTGCTTGGCACACACCACGACTGGTGCTGTGTCTGCTCCATGATGGATGATGCTTGTGTGTTCGGCCTCCATATCAGACTGGGTGTGGGTGTGATCACATCGGCCTGGGACTGTACTTTGCCTCCCCACCCCCACCCCCATTAGACTGGGGGCTCCTTGAGGACAGGCACTTTGCATTCTTCATTAGACCAGTGACTCCTGTGTGGGCGGTATGCTTCCACCCCTAGGCCCCAGGACAGGGTCCTGCTCACAGCGTGTGTCATATCTCTAGTAGCCTGACTAATGGCCTGACCCTGTCTGGGTGGGAGGTGAAGGTGGAGGGAGGAAGCGGGGAGAGGTCAGTGCCCAAGCTGTTTTCTTCTGCCATGTGCTACCCAAGAAGTGAAAGAAAAGAGTAACAGAGAAAGCATCCTGCCCCAGCCCAGCCCCAGAGCTAAACATTCATCCTTAAGAATGAAAAGCTCTTCTTCCCGCCCCGTGGGTTCCCATAAACCCAGGTGTGCTCTGTCTGGTCCTCCTCACTCTGTCTCATGGGGCGGGACCAAGGCTGAGCCAAGCCAAGGCTCTGTCTCGTGGAGCTGAACGTGTTTGCTCGCATTTGGCAAAGTGGCGGGGTTGGGGGCGGAGGTCATTATGACAACAGCTTAGAAACTCCTGCAAGAAAAGAACAAGGTGTTTACACCGCGGACAAGTTGGGATCTGTCTGTTTGGGTCATGGCTTGGTTTTTGTGTCTCAGCCTGGCAGTTGGTTCAGGCTTTCCACAATCTGGTTTGGTTTGCTGCAATTCGATTAGATTCCATCATTTCCTGCGTGCCTACTATGTGCCAGCTACCTACTGTGCTGGGTACCGGAGGGCCCCTGAGGAGCGAGATCAGGATGTTGCCTTTAAGGAATCCTTCTCGCCCAGAAAGACAGAGGTGTGCACAGCTCTCTCTGTTGCAGAGACTGGAGCTCCCACAGATGTGTGAACAGGTGTCAGGGAGACACAGAAGATAAGACAATGAATCTTCTGGAGGTTTGGAGAAGCCCTTTAAAAAAATAATGTATTTTTATTGATTTCAGAGAGGAAGGTAGAGGGAGAAAGATAGAGACATCAATGATGAGAATCATTGATCGCTGCCTCCTGCACGTCCCTACTGAGGATCGTCGAGCCTGCAACCTGCGTATGTGCCTGGACCAGGAATCGAACTGTGACTTCCTGGTTCATAGGTCAACGTTCAACCTCTGAGCCACACTGGCCAGGCTTGGAGAAGCCTTTGTAAATGTGGGAATGTCTGATTTGAAACTTGAAGACTAAGCAGGCACTCAAGAAGTGGCTGAGTGCCCTAGTTGGTTTGGCTCAGTGGATAGAGCATCGGCCTGTGGACTGAAGGGTTCTGGGTTTGATTCTGGTCAAGGGCACATGCCTGGGTTGCAGGCTTCATCCCCAGTAGGGGGCATGCAGGAGACAGCCAATCAATGATTCTCTCTCATCATTGATGTTTCTGAGTCTCTCTCCCTCTCCATTCCTCTCTGAAATAAATAAAAATATATTTTTTAAAAAAGAAAGAAAGAAAGAAAAGAAATGGCTGAGAGGTGAGGTAGAAATAGCATGAACAAAGTGGGGGCATGGTGAGTAGCTCAGTATGAAGTGTGTGTGTGGGGAGGGGAGAGGAATAGTGATTAGCATTTATTGAGCACCTACTGATCACCCGGTTCTGTGCTAGGTGCTTTGCCCGTATAGTATCTCATTTAATCCTCTCAGTAATGTAAGGAGGTGGGTATTGGTGAAGAAACTAACATTTGGAGAGAACAGATGGCTCTGCACCAGCATCTGAACCAGGCTTGTCTGACTCCAAATTCCATGCTCTTTTTACTAGACCAGTGGTTTCCTGAATATATTCTATGAAACTTTTAGGATTCTGAGAAGGTGCTTTAGGGACACGTCTGATTTTAGCTTCGTATTTAAAATGTGTTTTAATCAACACACACGCTCAAAGGTTGTTATGTAATAAAAAAAAGTTTTTCTTCCATCTCTGTGCATATTTCTGAATTTATTGTAAATGTGTCATTGATTAAAAAGATTGCACAGTCTGCTCGGGTTTATCCGTGGAAAACGGAGATAGAGCACACTCCCCTGCCTGCCGCCCTCCATCACGAGGTCAGTGGGACGTCTGTGCACCGTGGACGATTAAATGCACGGGGGCTTATCTCTTCTTTCTCTGGAAATGTCTTAGGAATAAATAAGACACATACAAATCTTTGGGGGAGGGAGGTTGAGCCCTAGCCGGTTTTGCTAGAGCATCAGCCTGTGGACTGAAAGGTCCCGGGTTCGATTCTGGTCAAGGGCATGTTCCTCGGTTGCAGGTTCGATCTCTGGCCCTGGTCGGGGCTCATGTGGGAGGCAACCAATCAGTGTCTCTCTCTCTCTCACATCGATGTTTCTCTCTCTCTCTCTCTGTCTCTTCCCCTCGCTTCCACTCTCTCTAAGAATCAATGGAAAAAAATATCCTTGGGTGAGGATTAACCAAAAAAAAAGGGAAAGGGGTTGAGGGTAGGGCATCTGTGGACCAGAGGAATTTCAACAAGTTTTTGGAGGAGCTTGGGGTTTGAAGGAGGAGTGGTGACGGAGGAAGCAGGACAGAGGGAGTTGCAGTCTGTAATTCACAGGGCAGGGTCTGCAGCCAAGGCGGGAGCTGGCCTGCTTACAGCAGCTTGAGCCTTGGATATGCTGGGTGCAGTGGAGGGTGGGAAGGGAATATGGGGCTGGAAATGGGGGCTTAGTTGAAAGTCTACGAATGGAATCATAAACCTCCCTCACCCTTGTATACAGAGTGTTGAGATATGACCCTTTACCGCCCTTTCCCCCTAAAATGGAGGGTCTCTAAAGACATTAAACTGTCTAAACAAGACTAGGAGCGCTGGGCTTTAAGGTGGCCTCCTAGACTATAAAACACGTTGCAGGCTGACATTTAGAAGTTCCAAAGCACAAAGATCAGCTCCGTCTGAAACAAAGCCTGCCATTCATCCCCTCTTATCTGTGTACACAAAGCCTCCAGAACACTTGTACTGCCTTATTCCGAAAGATGAATGGGCAACCATAAGCCAGAAGCTATTTGAGGAAACCTGAAATATGAGATAGAAAGACTGAGATAAACAAATGGAAAGTAAGACCCCTGAGGAAACAAACAGTTTATAGGTAAGAGAGAACTTAAAGACACTGGATCTGTGAGACAAGTAGAGAACAAAAAAGCCCCTGGCCATAAAAAATATAATGAAAACTCAGTGGACATGTTGGAAGTTAAAGTAATCACCCAGAAAATAAAGCAAAATATGAAAGAAACAAAATTTTATTAGGAAAAAACATAAGAGGTGACAGAAAATAAAACTACGAAGGAGGTCCATGTTCGATTAATAAGTATTTTAGGAAAAAAGAGAGAAAGCAGGGGAGAGAATTTTCAAATAAACAATTAAACAGAATTTCCCAGACCAAAAAGATTCGTCTTCAGACTAATAGAGCTCCTCAAGCCCCCATCATAAAGAAAACACAAAATGTTGAAATTTCAGAATATCCAGGGACATGAGAAGACATCTCTTAAAAGTTTCCAAAGAGAGAAAAAAAAATCACCTATAAAATAATAAAAACCAGATTTGTTACCAGCAGTGTTGGATGCCAAAAGACAATGGAAAAATAGCTTCAAAATTCTGATGGAAAATGACTTTTAATTTAGAATTCAATACCCAGATGAACTGTTTGGTACTAGGCCAGATCAAAGACATTTGTAGATCCATAAGGACTCAGCAAGTTTACTTCTCACATATTCTTTTTTTTCGGAGGTTATTTGAAGACGTGCTGCATAAAACAAGGAAGCAACCAAGACAAGGGAAAACATGGGATTTTTGTCAGCTTGTCCCTTAGCTTGGTGTGCAGTTTTATTAATGACTTTGTGTATTTCGGGTGTGTTTTTTCCTTTGTTAGGTTCAGGTACCAGGATTATGTTAGCTCTGTAAAATGAACGAAATGTTCTATGTTTTTATTATCTGAAAGTGTTTGCACAGGGAATAATCTCTTTCCTCAAGGTTCACCCAAAAGAATAAAACAAAACAAATCAACCCATTTAGATCTTAATAAAAAAAAAGCAAGCAATTCTTTGACAATATTTTCTGTGTTTTCTTTCATCATTGTTTCGTGACCTTGTGGCAGGTCATTCTGCTGCCCAACATTCATTCTTATTCTTCCTTTGTTTGAAATAATCCAATGTGCCAACTTAGAAATTACATTTCATAGGCTCTCTTGCAGA
>NW_005355708.1:4377134-4377818 GCF_000412655.1 Myotis brandtii | reverse complement strand
GTGTCGCAGTTCTGGCCAACGAGGACACACACGTGTACTGAATGGAGTTTCCAGAAAAGGGACTTAGCTGTCCCTCTGCCCTTCTCCCTTCCTCCTGCCCAGAATGTAAATAGGACGCCTAGAAGTGGAGGGGGAAAAATCCTATGGGCACGAGGACAAAACCCACTTGCTAACGCTGGTGCAACAGAAAGCCGGAGGGAGCGTTGGTCCTGGGTGGCATCAACCCAGCACTGCTTCCCTCTGCATTTCCTGTTGCGTAAGAAAAAATATGTCCCTTATTAGTGCGATTACCAATTGTTTAATTTTCTGCCTTTCTTCCCCCCAGCAAATTCGCCTTCGATGACGCAACCTTTAACCTCAGAGCTGCTTGCTGGAGCAGAGGCTTTTAGATTCTGTGAAAAGGTGTTGAGCGTATTGAAGGCCTTCATGAAGCTCTGAGTCCTCTCCCCCTCCTCCTGTCAGCCCATGAAACAGGAACTTACACCCTCTTGGAAGCACTGGGGAGAAACCGGTCCACTTTTTGGCACCGCCTCCCTGGGTCCTCCCTGGGAGAGGTGTGCACTGCCCAGCCCCCTCCTGGCTCTCTCTCTCTGGGACTGACCTGACCCATGTGCTCCCGCTGCTCCTGCCTCCTCTAGGCAGTGAACACAGGGCAGCCTTTAATCGTCCAGCTGCTGCTGTGAG
>NW_005355708.1:4374396-4377092 GCF_000412655.1 Myotis brandtii | reverse complement strand
ATCAAATCAAGGGAGAAGCAAAAGGAAGCCCATTTGGGCCTTGGGTCTAAGCCACATCCTCCAATCCATCTGGACCAGCAATAAAGCTGACATTTTAATCCCTCCTTGTCTCCGGTGACTGTTTCTCAGTTGGATCAGAACTTGGAGAAGCGAGGGGTGTGATTAGCACCTGCAAACCCCAACATCTGTTGAATACATAGCCTCACCGTGGGAAAAGCCACCGTGAGAGGAAAACAGAGGTTTAAAGTTTTGGTGATTATTAGACAGTACTTCTCTGTACCTAACTGATTCTATGTCTTTTCATCTCACTATAAAATGCGGATCACGTTGTGTGTTTTTTTTCCTAGATAAGAGCCCGGATTGAGAGCGAGAAGGTTCTTCTAGGCTTCACTACCACTATTTCGCTCTGGGGCTTGAGTTTTCAGGACTTGAATCTTATCAGTTATAAAATGAGTGGGTTAGGCCATCTCGTCACTAGATGATGGAGAGGGGCCATCCCAAGCTTTGATAGTCATTCAATCACTCCACACGCTTGTACCACGTAGCTAGTACGTGTTGGGCCTGTGCTGGCGGCTGGTTATATAATATTGTACAAAACAAACATCACCTCACCAACCTGGAGTTCAGAGTCCAGTGGCCCAGATGGACATCAAATAAACACATAAGCAGATCTCTAACTTCATTTCACTCTCTAGTTTAATAAAACGTTCATCGGTGAGCGGGAGGGTTGTGCATAGCCTTCCTACTAGTCCTCGCTCACCCACACTGAGGGAAAGCCTTGCTGGTTGGTCCAACAGCCACACATGGCGGTGCCACTGAGTCAGAGCCATGTGCTCAGAGAGGCATAACAGGGAAGCTTTCAAAGGGCTGGCCTTTCGGATTGCGAACAGGTTAAACATAATAATAACACGCTTGCTATAAAGATTCGAGCACTGCAGAAAACAACACATTAAACAGAAAATCTCTTTTCCTTTTCCCCTGCAAGCTCCCTTGGAAATAGAAACAATGGCTAGATGCCTGTCCTTTTAGCGGCCTGCACACTCAACTGTAGGCTCCAGGAGGGCGGGATGGGACCTCCCTGGTTCATTGCAGTATCCCTCGTGGGAGCTCAGTAACCATTTGTTGACTGAATGCATGAATAAGTAATAATCACACATAAAGGCTCATAGGTAAGTTTTTTTAAGATAAAAAAAGGAGATCATGTTTGTTTTTGTACCTTGCATATATATGTATTGATTTCAGGGAGGAAGGGAGAGAGAGATAGAAACATCAATGATGAGAGAGAATCACTGATTGGCTGCCTCCTGCATGCCCCCTACTGGGGATCAAGTCCACAACCCAGGCATGTGTCCTGACCTGGAATCGAACCCATGACCTCCTGGTTTATAGGTCGACGCTCAACCGCTGAGCCACACCAGCCAGGCTACCTTGCTTTTTTTTTAAACTTAAAAATCCAGCCCTAGCTAATTTGGCTCAGTAGATAGAGTGTTGGCCTGCGGACTGAAAGGTCCTAGGTTCAATTCCGATCAAGGGCATGTACCTCGGTTGCAGGCTCCTCCCCAGCCTGGGCCCTGGTCAGGACGCATGCAGGAGGCAACCAATCAATGTGTTTCTCTCACATCAATATTTTTCTCTGTCTTTCCCTCTCTTTTCCACTCTCTAAAAATCAATGGAAAAATATCCTCGAGTGAGGATTAAAAAAAAAAAATCCACAACAGACATCCTCCTATGTATCAATGTCTAATTTGTCCATTCTGCTGGTTTTAGGTTGGATTGTGTCCCCCTCCCTGCCCCCCCCCAAAAAGATATGCTGCTGTCCTAACCCCTGGTCCCTGTGCCTGTGGCCTTATTTGGAGACAGGATCTTTGCAGATGCGGTTGAGTTCGTGCCTGATTAGGGTGGGCCCTCATCCAACAGGACTGGTGTCTTTAAAAGAAGACAAGAGATGGCGACACAGGAGAATGCCACGTGAGGAGAGAGGCGGAGCCTGGCACCACGAGCCAAGGACCACCAAGGATTGGTGGGCAGCGCCGGAAGCTGGGAGAAGACAAGGAAGGATTCTACCCTGAGTCTCAGAGGAAACCTGGCCCCAGCTGACCTTCCAGCCTCCAGAATCGTGAGACAATTAATTTCTGTTGCTTTAGGCCCCCCAGTTTGTGGCATTCGGGACAGCTGCCCTAGGAAACAAATATATCCCCCTAAAAGGATGTTCAGGTTGCTTCCAATGTTGAGCTGTTACAATAATGAAGCCTGAGCAGTGTGGCCGGGCCTGGCCGGTCCGGACAGGCGAGCCGTACCTAGGACGTGTTTCCCCCGCCCCCAAAAAGCCCTGGGGACAATCATGGACCCCAGCCGTGGTGCCTCAGCCTCCGCTCGTACCTCGGCAGGGTTGCCAGACAAAACACCAGACGCCCGTGTCATATTTGGGACATATCTAGTCTAAAAAGAAAATCCTTTGTTGCTTAGTTGAAATTCAAATTTAACCAGGCCCCGTGTTTTGATTTGCTAAATCTGGCAACCCTGACTCTCAGGTTTCCCAACTGTAATCCCAGACAGTGGGGTTGTGGGCCACCCGCCCTGTACCCGAAGGCGGGCAAACACCCTGGTTTCCTGCAGCGGCTCTGCAAGGTCTCTCCTCGTCCTGGGCCCCTGCCTCTCCCCTAGCACCTGACGGTTGTTAGTACCACCTAGATGTC
>NW_005355708.1:4346463-4374382 GCF_000412655.1 Myotis brandtii | reverse complement strand
TCTCCTGCCCACATCAGACGCGACGTGCTCATTCACTCCACCCCACTTTAAACTGGCCCTGCATGTCCATCTCCCTCCAGCCTGTCCTCCCCGCTGACCCCCCCTGGGCTTGGACAAGACAGATGTGGGCCCGGCCCTTTAGGGAACTAGCTAATCAGTTCCAGGTGTTCCGAGTGAGAAGGGAGAAGGAAGAGAGCTATGAGAGCCTGTGACAGCTGTGAGGAGGGTCTCCCAAACTTTGCTTTAAAAAATCGCCTGGGGGTAGGGGGTTGGTGAAAATACTATTTCTGGTCAGAATCAGAAATCTCCAGGGAGGGGATTTAAGATAAAAAAAGGAGATCATTTTTTTTTGTACCTTGCATATATATGTAGTGGACATCTTTTGATAAGAGATGTCCAAACCTGTGCACATTTTAATGAATGTAAAAGCACTTAGACGAGGTGACCTCGTCTGGAGGCACAGGGAAGGCCTCTGCAGGGAGGTGATGTCCAAGCTGAGGCTGAAAGCTCAGGAGTTAGGGGAGGCTTTGGGAGGCTGGATGCGGGCTTGAGATGGCTATAGCCCCAGGCAACACCTTGATTTCAGCCCGAGAGACCCTGAAATACAGGAGCCACCTAAGCTGCTGCACCTGGATTCATGACCTGCAGAAACTGGGAGATAATAAACGTTGTTTTAAGGCACGTAAGTGTTAGGGTTATCGGCAGCAATAGGTAACTAATACAAAATACAATTTGGAAAAGGCCAGGCATACTTGTCATTATCTAAATATACACTGACCGGCCAGATTATTATGACCACCCCATCAGTACTTCATTGGGCCACCTTTTGCCTTCAATACTGCGGCGATTCTTCTTGGCATTGACTCCACGAGATGTTGAAAGGTGAAGCAAGGGATCTGACACCATGCCTGATGAATAGCACTGTCCAGTTCTGAGAGATTTGATGGTTGTGGAACCAGCTGCCTGATGGCTCTTTTAACTTCGTCCCACAAATGCTCAATTGGATTGAGATCTGGTGATGGTGGGGGCCACCTAAGCAAGGTAAAGTCTCCCTCATGTTCTTGAAAGCACTCCTGCACAATACGAGCACCGTGGCATGGCGCATTGTATTGTTGGAAGATGCCATCTCCATTGGGATACACCATCAACATGATAGGATGAACTTGATCAGCAACAATACTTAGGTATGTTGTGCTATTCAGATGTTTATAATGATCTGGCCCTCTAGCAACTTCAGCGTGAAATTTTAGCTAATTTGCCTACAAACGTCAGGTGGTCACAATAATCTGGCCACTCAGTGTATATTCCTGTAAGTTGAAATCACGGCAGGCATACTAATTTTGAAGTCTTCTTTTGATCCCTTACCCATATGGGGAAGATATTGTACATCAGGGTCCATCAGAAAACGGAACCCACCCCAGTTGTCTTTACAGAATTTAATATGAAGAATTGTAGCACAGAGCAGGGTGAAAGGTGAAAACCACTGGTAGCCAATCATCAAAATCCCTCTCAGAAAATTCTGTAGATCAGTAGGAACCGGAGCCTTGGAAACTCAAAAGCCAAGAATTATTTCATTAGATATTGTTGTTATTGTTGCATTTAAGCTTTTCTCCCATTTCTTTGGGGGCAGTGGAGCTTCAGAGTCTATTTTGAACACGAACAGAATCCCTCTCTCTCTCTGATAAACACTCTTCGTTGAATTAGCTGGTTAGGTGGGAGTGCGATGGTGACACATTGTCTGAAAGCATTTCCCCGTTCCCATCCGGTCCTGTAGCTGTGGGTCGCCAGGCCTCTTGCCCATTTTGTTGATGTCTTCATTTACTCGAGCACGTCCCTCGTCTGGTTCCCAGTGTTTGACCTTTAAAGAAAGACTTCAGTGCATGCATCTGTGCAGATAACAGTTGGCTTCTGTTGGAATTATTTCCTTGGAATAAGTTCCCAGGAACGAAATGATTGGGTCAAAAGAAGAGGAGCAGGTTTATGGGTGTTGCTGGGAATGGCTTTATTGCTTCCAAAGGAGCGAAGCCAACTCAATAGCAACAATTTAGGGCATCTGAGGGGGCAGCTTCAGGGCAAACAGTTATTTACTCTTAGGAAATCAGCTTCGAGGCCCTTCCAAAACGTCCCGAAAGGGCTCGGAGATGAGGGAAGTGGGGTCCAGCCTGGAGTCCTGGGCTGAGAAGTGGGAGGTCTGAAGGTCTAATGCCAAGGTCACGGAGCGAGCAGTGAGCAGCATCAACTATGGACAGCCGGTCCTGAGTTCCGATTCTGGCTTTGTTACTTAGTCCTTCTGAGGCATTTGTTCGGTCATCTAGAAAACAGGAACTATAGGAACATGGAACCTCGCAGAGGTGAGATGAAGATTAAATGAGTTATCACATGGTAAGTGATTCTGTCGACACGTGGACAGCACATGGTAAACCCTGAATAAGCATTAGAGCGAGTGTTCACCGCCATCCCCTCATTTAGTGCCTGAGCCTCCGTTTCCACCTCTCAGTCCTGTTTTGCCAGCGGCCGACCATCTCTTCCTCTGCGTTCCTGCACAGCCCCCCACCCAGGCGCCTGTTTCCCCTGTGGATCCTTTGTCTCTCTGACACCAAAGAGGTGGTAATCTCGGCTTTGAGACACGGAGTCGGATGGTCTGTGGATGCCCCCTTGTGGACAACCTGCCTTCTTTTGTTCTCCCCCAGCTGAAGGGGAAAACCAGCCTTGCCTTGCACTTGGGAGGGGCTAGGTGTGTGTGTGTGTGTGTGTGTGTGTGTGTGTGTGTGTGTGTGTTGGGGGTGGGGGAGGCTTCTATTTCTGCAGATAAAACAGGAAATAGCACGTTCTGGCATCCTCCTCACTCACTGGTCTATGTGTCTCTAAACATTTGTACACGTACATGGTTGGGTGCTGATGAGCTGGTTTGCGTGTCTACATGTGTGCATACATGTGATGCCACTTTTCTTGTCACAGGGGCGTCATGCGGTTCCGCTGAGACTATATGTTTTGAGAAATGGAAGCAGTGTGTGATGTGAGGCTCTTGTTATGTGTAGTAGCATGTATAATCACCATGCGGTACTCAGCTTCTCCAGTCACTCATTTGAATATTCAGTCCCACAAGTTTTAATTGAGTGCCTGCTATGTGCTCTGTGTCCTGAGGTCTGGAGAGGCAAGAGTGAGAAAGACAGAGTCTGTTCCCTGCCCTCCCCCAGTCCAGTGGGCGAGAGAGACACGTGAGGGAACCACCGCAGGACAGGGAGTGGTAAAGATGCCAAGGAATGCTGCCTGGAGGAGGTGACCCCTGAGCTGAGCCATGAAACGGTGGGTGCTCTGGCCGCTTCCGGCTTTGAGGCAGAGGGGTTGGGGCAAAGAGCCCTGGTGGGGTTTAGAACGATACTTTTAACCCCAACTCCCTGAGCAGGTCCCTTTCTTTGGGCCTGTTTCCTACCGGGTTAAACCAGAAGGGCTGGCCATGATACTTAGAGTTTCTACGGACTTTGATGTTTTCTGATCTTTTCTTTCCTTGGCCCGAGGCATTCTCTTTCCTTCCACTCTTCGTTATACTCCACCCCCTTCCCTGAAGAAATGAAAACCAGACGGAGTGTTGGAAAGCATAATAACACTCGTGTACTCATGTAGGACATGAGCGTGCCTGTGGACGTGCACACAGGCACGCACACACGCGGTCCTCCATCCCCACCCCTGCCCTGCTCAAAACCCCCAGCTGCCTCCCAGGTCGGAGGTGGCCTGACGAAGGAGGAGTGGGAGGAAGGGGACCTCTCAGCAGACCAAGATGCTTCCACGCTTGGCTGCTTGGGCAGGTCACCTAGCTTCCCAGAGCCTGCTTACAGCCAGCTGGGTACCCACCTGGCGGGGCTTCTGTGATGGTCAGAGTTGACTTATGCGAAGTGCTCCCCACTCTCTGTGGCACGTAGTGGGCTTTCAGAAAATGGGAGCTAAAAGAAATTGCATGAAAAAATGTCTAGTGTGAGTCGGACACTTGTCTCTGCAGTGGGGAAGGTTTTGACCAGAACACCACTCCTACCTTCCTGGTGACAATAATCCAGGGGAGGATGTCAGACATGTACCCAACGCACGCCAGCTGGCTGTGCACTCTGGTTTCAGTTAGAATGCAGCTTATGCCCGGCTGGCGTGGCTCAGGGGTTGAGCATCAAGCTATGAACTAGGAGGTCACGGTTCAATTCCCGGTCAAGGCACATGTGCGGGTTGTGGCTCCATCCCCAGTACGGGGTGTGCAGGAGACAGCTTATCAATGATTCTCTCTCATCACTGACATTTCTCTCTCTCTCCCTCTCCTCTCCTCTCTGAAACCAATAAAAACATATTTTAAAAAAGAATGCAGCTTATTAACTGGTTAACTTTGGCCAAGTCACTTAACCTTTCTAAGCCTCAGATTCTCATCTATGAAATGGGGACTTGACAGTAGCTCCCATGTACAATTGCTGCGAGGATTAACTGCGATAACGAATGTAAAAGCACTTAGTATAGTTCCTGGCTTATAAGAAGTGCTCAGTAAATCGGCAGTTACTTGTATTGGTCAGCATAGGCTAACGGGTGTAACAAATAGGCCCAAGAATGAGCAATGGCTTAGAGATGATAGAAGGTTGTTTCTTGTTCCTGTCGTGGTCTCAGGAAATACCAGTGGGGCTCATTCAGAGACCAGGTTGCTGACAGCTGTGCCATCCTCAACATGTGGCTTCCAAGGCCATTTTGGAATGTCAAGACAAGGGGTAGAAATTTGGAGTCATGCGTGGCCTTTCTGCAACGGGGTCCAGGGGAATGTGTGGTCATGGAGATAAAGGAGTGAGAGACAGGGGAGGAGGCCAGAGGTCTGCCCACTCAGGGCCCCAGCCCTCCACACCCTCTGTGCAGGGAGAGGCTTAATCTCCTCTTTCTACTTTGTTTTCCTTCCAGGAAGGAAGTGGCTCCAGATGCTGTGGGCGGGACATTCCTTGGCTGTGCTCACTGTTCCCAGATTTCTCATGATTCCGTGACAGAGCTGGCACCTCTAGCCAGCCTCAGAGAGCGGCAGAGCCGTGCTTAAGAACACCCCGCACCCCAGGAAACCCGACTCTCATTTTTAAGCCACCCCAGCCCTCTAGGTGTAAGCTCTGTCTCCGGAGAGATGCTGTGACAATTCAATTCCACCCAGATCTGCTAGGCACCTGTCGTGCACCCTGGGGCTGGGGCTGGGGCTGGGGCTGGGGCTGGGGCCGGACCAGGACTCTGCACCCAGGAGCTCACAGTGGCCTGGGGCGATGAGATAAGCTTCCCAGGACTATAAACCCCGTGAAGGAGGCCCATGGGAACTAAAGGAAGGAAAGTTCACCATTGCAATGTTGCTTGGGTGGCACCTGTAATGGATCACGAGGGATACATGGAATCTGACAGGTGGTGACGGCTGGGAAGGGACTTCAGGGGGGAACAAAGAGCATGTGCAAAGGTGGCGAGAAAGGGAAGTGCAGGCTTCACTGGGGGAACACAGACCAGTCCAGTTCGGCTGAAACAAAAGGAAGGACGGGAAGTCATGGGGCACTGAGGCCGGGCGGGTAGTTGGGATTAGAGCGGGGACGGCTTGTATGGGGAGTGAGCGTTTCATGGGGCAGGCAATGCGGAGCCTGGCGAGGTTTCTGAGCAGAGGAGGGATAAGAGGGTAACTGGTGGGCTGCTCTTTATGTGGGACACACATGCCCAGCTGCCCTTGCCCTGTAGTGAGATCCCCCAGCCCTCGGAAGTCAGGCCCGAGTGGCACTGACTACGTTCCAGGGGCCAGGAGACTTGGGAGCAGGAGACACAGCTTCTGGTCTCAAGAACCCAGGCAGGCTCGCTCTTAAGGGGCTGCGGTCCTGGAGGGAGAACCAGGGAGGCCTGGGC
Organism: Myotis brandtii; assembly: GCF_000412655.1. NCBI lineage: Eukaryota > Metazoa > Chordata > Mammalia > Chiroptera > Vespertilionidae > Myotis > Myotis brandtii. The sequence continues at coordinate 4,368,502 of NW_005355708.1, read as the reverse complement.
TGGCCTCTGTCCCCATAAGAGATGTCCAAACCTGTACGAATTTTGGTGAGTGTACTTGAGCCAGCCTGATGACAATGGCCAGGAAGCAAGCTCTCAAAGGGCCAAGAACACGCTCCAGAGAATGGCAGTTTTGCACCTTAATCTTATACATTACAATCCAAGGAGGAGGCGGAAGGGGGTTACATGAAATGAACTGGTGATAGAGCAGGGAGGCGGGAGAGAGCCAAGGGGGAAATCTCCGAGACTGGATAAAAAGTAAAACGAATAGACACGCACTTCTTTTACATTTGTGGGTATCGGATTGTTCACGGCTAACAGTTAACGTGGTAACAATAACAATGAAGGGATTTGCAGTCTCTGCTCTGGTTTGGCGGTTGTGCTTTGAGGGGGTCTGGGAAAAAGGAAATTAACTTTGACATTCCAAAGGCATGTTATTGTAGGTGTCAAAAAAGAACAGCAGACAGGCTCGGTTAAGGTAAAGACTGACCTTTGTTAGAGAAAAATTCCAGCCTAGGTTAGGATTACCCGACACGAAGGGCTTTTAGTTACAAGTTTCAGTTTCAGACCATCCTGTGTGGTTACTTTCAGTCTCTGAGTTTGGGAGGCTGCCCTGTAGGTTTAGTGTGTGGCCCCTATTTCGTCCGCCCCCACCCCCAGCTGTGGGACTTGGGGTCACCTTGGTAAACTCCTTCGGGCCTCAGTTTCCTCAAAGTGACATGGGATCAGAGCACCCAGCGCTCTTAGTAAAATGAGATAACCACCCTGGCTATCTTATCACTTTGTTCAATACATATTCGTTTCCTAAATATTGGGGTCAGGCAGGGGTCAGGGGAGGGGCAGAGGATCAGATATTCGTTGCTGCTGACAGCTCAGCCTGAAGAGGCCACTCCTGTCCTTTTCTGTCAGGGGCACCGGTTAGGGGCTCCTTGACCTGCCTTCCTGCTTATCTGGCAGGAGACAGAGTGGGGAAGAGCCTTCAGGATGGAGGATCATTTTGTCAGTTTTTGTCCAAAGTCCATGATGAGCGACGTGTTTGAGCCGCCCACCTCCTTCCTCTGTCTCCGCTCTAGACCTGGCAGGGAGTGGGAGAAATGGACAGTTCTTGGTTGAAATCCGAGCTCCACTTCTTAGCAGCTAGTGACCTTGTGCACGTTAGTAACCTCTTCCGGCCTCAGTTTTCTTGACTGTAAAATGGGAATAATAATAGCACCAATTTAGAGAGTTGTGAGAACAGAATGAGCCACTGGTTACACAGATTGCACAGTCGCCCACGCATATTAGGTGCCTCTTAAATGTCAGTTTCCGTCCTCCCTCCCTCCCTCTCTCCCTCCCTCCCTCCCTCCTTCCCTTCCCTTCCTCCTTCCTTCTCTCTTACCCACCTACTTTCATGGAGAATATTATGGCTGCCTTACCATCAGAGCTCTGAGTGGGAGACCCATGGGTAGGTTGAGGCAGACCCCCTCTTCATGGAACCCCTCTGAAATCCCAGGCCAGGAGACAAGAAAACAGGAAACTGGTTATTTCACCCCCAGGCACAGGACTCTGGGATGCAGGCTGCTCCAGCATCCCTTACCCTGGTGAGGCTGGGGGAGGCTGGGGCAGCAGGAGTGGCTAGCGGCTAGCCTCAGAGGGCAGGAGGGAAGGGGAACTAGCTGGATCTGAGCTTTCTCCTTCCTGAGACCAGCTTCTCCTGTCAAAACAGCTCCGTCCAGATGTCCCATCCCTCTCTCTGCCAGCCACTGAGAAAGACCCACTAACTAATTCACACTAGGATGCTAATAGCAATGAATGAATCAACCATACTCACACCCTAGGGGTGTTGATAGCTTTGAATGGCTTTCCAGTTCAGCCAAACTGCCTTCTTAACCAACACAGTTCCCCTCCCTGAAGCCAGCTGGGGCTCAGCTGCAGTGCTGGTTGCCCATGGGGAGTGAGGCCCAGGTGTTGGCTGTAGTCCGGGGCTGGAGAGCCAACCAAGGGGCTCCGGATCAGGGCTAATGGGGGTGGGGGTGGGGGTGGAGTGCGCGTTGTCACAAGCCTAGGTGCCGGGGCAGGCAGAACTGGAGCACTGGGTCACCTCTGACCGCCAGCTGTTAGAGTGGGTGGGAGAGAGTAGGTCGGGCCTGAGACCTTGCGCCTGGCCCACTGCCCACCACTGCCCACCCCTGCCCCTTGCTTCAGGAAGGGCAAAGCCTGGAAGGTGGAGAGGAGTGGGGGAGAGGCAGGCTAGGGCAGGGAGCTTCTCCATGCCCAGGAGGGGGCTGTTGCCTCCTCCCATCTTCAACACAGGCAACCTAGGACGCTCCAAGGTAATGACCGCCAAACGCCAAACTCACCGGACCCTTTTGTCTGGGGGAGGAAGGCAGTGGTGACGAGGTGGGCTGGCTGTACGCTCTCTTGGGCAGCGCTGTGGGCAGAACATATCTGCTAGGAGGCCTAGGCCTGGGCTGAGGAGTCAACTAGAGGTCTTGTCAAAATGCAGGTTCTGCGCCGAAACCGGTTTGGCTCAGTGGATGGAGCATCGGCCTGCAGACTGAAGGGTCCCGGGTTCGATTCCGGTCAGGGGCATGTACCAACCTAGGACGCTCCAAGGTAATGACCGCCAAACGCCAAACTCACCGGACCCTTTTGTCTGGGGGAGGAAGGCAGTGGTGACGAGGTGGGCTGGCTGTACGCTCTCTTGGGCAGCGCTGTGGGCAGAACATATCTGCTAGGAGGCCTAGGCCTGGGCTGAGGAGTCAACTAGAGGTCTTGTCAAAATGCAGGTTCTAATCCCGCAGGTCTAGGCCCGAGTGTCTGCCATTCTTACAACTCCCGGTGCTGCTGGTGCCGTTGGTTGAGGACCCCGCTCGAGTGGCGAGGTGGTGAGTGGGAGTGTGGGCCAGGGACTCTCCAGGCCCCAGGCATGTCCCTAAGGAGCTGGCCTGTGACCTCTGCTGTCCCTTCAGGCCCTGACCCTGTGCATCTCTAAGACCACACGGAGGTGGGTGGCCCCAGTGCTGAGCTCATCCACTCAGCACCCCCCTGTGGGCGCTGTCCCAGGTGGTCAGAGGCAGGCGCGCCCTTGGACAGTGACGAAGAAGAAGAGCAGTTACCCATCATGGAGAACTCGCCCTGAGGCCTATACGTGGCAGAGTCAGGCTGCGAGGTATTTCTGAGGCCAGTGGGAACCTGGGTTTGGAGGACGTGCAGGGATAGGAGACCTTTGTTTATCTGGCAAACATTTCCACCCAGGACTCTCAGGCGATTTGGGGAGTTGAGGCTCTCATTGATCCCATTGTCGGGGCTCAGCACAGTGCGAGAGCTGAGGGATCGTGGGGGACACGGTCCCACCCTGCCTGAGCTGATGGCCCAGGTGGGAAAGCAGACAGCTCAGAGACGCAGATCAGGGTAGAGGCGCTGTCCCCAGCAGGGGAGCCCTGCCCCGCTGCAGGCAAACACTGAGCTTTGTACCCCAGGAAGCTCCTGGAACAGAAGCTTCAGCCTCCCCCGTTACCCCCCTCCCTCAGGGCTGGGTTCCTGTCAAGGAAACAGAGAAAATGATTCCTGCACGGTTGCATGTGTGTGTGTGTGTGTGTGCGCGCGTTCAAGTAGACGTGCCCCGTTATCTTTTCCTTTATGCAGAAAATCAGGTCAGTGGTTTGACTGTTGTTCTAACCGCACAGTGCCATGGGGAGGTGGCCGAGCTGCCGTGGCCTCCAACTGCTCCCGGCCAAGGGCAGGAGGGTGAGGGCGGGGTCTGTGGCCACCAGGCCTCCACAGTTTGGCTCCCAGGCCTCTGGGTCCCCAGACAGCAGTGGCCATGGCTGCCAATCGGGGGAGAGCCACACCCAGTTTCCCTCTCAGCATTCCTCTCCCTTCCTTGGCCTGGGCCGCCCGCCCACCCGGGCGCTGAAGCCTCCCAGGTGGATGCCGTTGAGTAATCGGGGAACTGGGCCCGAGGAAAGGCAGCTGCCGGCCTTGTGGCTGGGGCTCCGCGTGGAGAGCTCTGGGGTTAAACTCGGGGTGGAGTGAAACTCTCCGCACAGATAATAATAACAACAACAACAAGGGCTCCCGCTGCTGAGCACTTTCACACCCGTTTCCTCCCCTCGCCCACGGCCCCTTGGAAGAGGAGAGAGTGGGCGTTCGCGCTGACGCGGGTGTTCAGGTGTTCGGAGAGAGAGTGAGGTCAGGAACCTAGTTCAAAGGCATCCAAACTCCAGCCCTAGCCTCACGCTCCCCTTCTGGGGCCCTGTGACCCCAGGGGCTGAAGAGGGAATTTTCCTTATGGCCTGGCAGGTGGCAGGAGGCCGAGGCTGCAGCCGCAGGGGCCAGGAATCCAGCACCTTGGCTGGGTCCTTTGGCTCGGAGCCTCCTGCAGGCTGCATCACCTCTGGGATGGATGCGGTGGGAGGGGGGGGAGACCCTCCTCCCAGCCTCTAATGAATGGGATGGGGACCGAGAGCAGGGCATCTTCTCGGAAGGGCAGCCCCTCCATCCTCTTCTCATCCTGGCTTTTAAGTTCACCACTGCCTTGTCCAGTAGTCGCCACCCCCTCCTCCGCCCCCGCAACACACACACATTCCCAAGTCCTTCTCCATCAGCTTTTGCTTCCCTGGTTCAGACAATAGAGGCTGATGTTCCAACTGCTGAGAGCACAGCCTCCCCTCCCGCTGCAGCCAGAAATCATCTGTTACGGATCGCTGGGGCCCAGGCTGCCAGACTCAGGCCTTTCTTCTCCCTCCCACTTCTTACTGGAAATGAGCCCCTGTCAGTCCCCCACTTCTTTCCCTGCCCGCCCCACACCTCCCTCCGGGACATTCAGACTCCACTCTGGCTCCACCTCTCTGGAGGGCACCCCTGTGCAGTGGGGCAGTGGGGGGTGGAGGGTTGGGGGGGACTGGTGCCCACAGCCTCTGGAGGCCCTTTTGGGAGGGGAGCCTTGTTGTGGCCTCTCGGGGTCAGCTGAGCGAGCGGCCTGGGGGGAGCAGCTGGCCCGAAGGTTACGAGGCTGGATGCTGACATTGCACAGGCTGTGCTGGAAATTACAGAGCGCCTTGGAGGGAAAACAAACTGGGGTTTCATTTCCTATGGAAACAGCATATTTGCAGAGGAGTCCACGTCAGAGCTGGACCCTGCGCCTGGGGAGGGGGCAGACATCGGAGGACAAGGTCATCTGTTTACCGTCTGAGGCGCTTCCAGGACAGCACGTCTGAAAGGGCACCCTTACTTTTAGCCTTGACTCAGTTCTTCCCAGAGAGGGGCCCAGCCGCCTGGGCATGCCTGCCATGCCGGACTTTTTGGGTAGATTTTAAACTATGAGTCAAGGGTGTGGGAAGACCCCAGATTCACCATTCAAACATTGTCTGCACAGATGTTTTTCTGACCTGCTCTGTGCCAGGCACTGGGCTAGGCCAGCCAATCAGGGGTTGGTCTGTACCTACTAAGCTTGGCGGCTACCGTTTCCTTTCCTGGAAGGAGCTGTGCTCAGAAAGGGCGCAGTGAGGACCGGCTGGGGGCCGCCTGGCACAGGTGCAGCAATGCCACTCCCCTCGCTCTGCAACCACAGCCAGTGGCTTCTGTTCTCCCGTGTCAGGGAGCTCATTCTTACTTCTCCTGGGGGAGAGTGACCCCCGAAACGGTCAAGGCAGGTACCTATGGGAGGGGGGATGACTCCAGTCATGGTCACGGGGAGGGTGTCTGCATTACCCTCCCCCAAGACGTTGTCTAGCTGGAGGCCTTTTGGTCTGGTCACCACCAAGATGAGGCCCTTGTTCTATGTTAATTTCCCACTTGGGTATCATCAATCGAGCCAATAAAAATCGAGTTTTTCTTCTCACGTCACTTTACTGTTACAAGGAGCTCCCACAGCCACCATGTTATTTAATGTCGTTCCCCCAGCAGCTCTAAGAAAGCCCATCTTCAGATGGGGAAACTGAGGCTAGGGAAGGTAGGGCACTGGTCAAGGTCACACAGATGGTACATAAGCGAAGTTGGTATGGGAATTGGGTGCCGGATTCCTTGCTTCACCCCCTCCTCCCAGTCAAGGGGCACCTGGTGACCAGATCTCCCACCCTGGCTGGCCTCGAACCCTCCTGGGGAATGGGAACCAGCTGTGCCTTGGAGAGATGAGGCAGGCAGGGAAGGACGGCGCTACATCTGGTCTCCTATCAGAAATAGGGGCTGCATATCAGAGGTATCACAGCCCCACCTCTTGCCCAAGTCATTTCGCCCTTCAGTGCCTCACTTTCCATCTCAACAAATCGAGGAAGTGTCTGGATCTGAGCGATCTATGCCCGCGTAAGAATTCCAATAAAATCAAGGTTCTTATTGTTTTTAAAAATATTTTTTATTGATTTCATAAAGGAAGGGAGAGGTAGAGAGAGAGAGATAGAAACATCAATGATGAGATCTGCCTCCTGCACGCCCCACACTGGGGATTGAGCCTGAAACCCAGGCATGTGCTCTGACCGGGAATCAAACTGTGACTTCCTGGTTCCTAGGTTGACATTCGGCCACTGAGCCATGACAGCCGGGCGAAATCCAGGTTCTTGTTGGTCCCACTCAGGTGGCTGTTCCTTCTCCATGTGGGTGCTGTAACGGGGACTGGGCACGGTGCACAGCAGACACCCCTTAGAGCTGATTTGTTTTCTGATTAACTCTTTAGTTGCCCCTAACAGATTACTGGGCTCCCAGGGGAGGCGCAGAGTCTGGAACAGTTATCAACAGGGAAGATTAGGATGCGGGAGGAAAGTTGAGGAGGAGGAAGAGTTTCTAGGCCTTGGGGCCCTGCTTGGCCTGAGGGGGGTGCGGTGGGAACACAGCGGGGGCTGATGGGGTGGTGGGCGATAGACTGTGTCCACTCTCATGAGCACATCTGGCTGGGAAGGGAGGGAGCAGAAGAGAAATAAACACGTCTGAACATCTGCTGCTAATGAGGGGTCTGGAGTTTCTGGACCAAGGATCAGATTGCAAGGCCTGACAAGGAGACAAGATGTTTAACAGAATCCAGGGGCTCAGCTGCAGCCTCCATGCACACCTCCCAGCCCTGCCCTGTGCCCATGGCACCCATGCACACCTCCCAGCCCTGCCCTGTGCCCATGGCACCCATGCACACCTCCCAGCCCTTCCCTGTGCACATGGCATCCATGCACACCTCCCAGCCCTCCCCTGTGCCCATGGCATCCATGCACACCTCCCAGCCCTTCCCTGTGCACATGGCATCCATGCACACCTCCCAGACCTGCCCTGTGCATATGGCATCCATGCACACCTCCCAGCCCTGCCCTGTGCATATGGCATTCATGCACACCTCCCAGCCAGGGCCACAGAGCTTTGTTCTGTTGCCCCCTGAAGTGAAGTCAATTGAACGGTGCCAACGGGCAGTGGGTGAGCTTCAGGTGTCTGAGTGTTACTGGTGGGTGTCCACAGCCCCCTGGGTCATGTGTGCGTGCTACACTGGGAGTGCATGTGGGATGAGGGGAATATTGCCGGACGTGGGGAGGTGTGTGCACGTGTTTGTGCTTGTGTGTCTGTGTGCAGTGTATGCACTCTTGTCTATACATGTGTGCTTCTTAAGCATGTTGTGAATGTATGTACTGATGAATGTACAGCAGCAGGCCTGGCTGCAGGACTTGCATGGCCCAATGCAAAATGTAAATGCGGGGCCTCTTGCTCAAACATGATTAAGTTTCAAGGCAGAGACAGCCAAGCATTAAATCCAGGGAGGGCCCTTCCGAGTGCAGGAGCCCCTGTGACCGTGTGACCATGCAGGTCTCGATTAAATCCAGGGAGGGCCCTTCCGAGTGCAGGAGCCCATGTGACCGTGTGACCGTGTGACCGTGTGACCGTGCAGGTCTCAGGCCCGTGAAGCCAGTCGTATATGTGAGTGTGTTCTGAACCCTTTCTCACGGCCCCCAGGCCAGGCCCTCAGCAGCTGCAGGTGCCTGTCAAAGGAAAGGTGTGCCCTGTGCTTTATTTTTGGCGCCTCTGCTGCCTGCTCCCAGAGTGCCCTGGGTTTCTTTTGTTTTACTGCCTTTGTTGGAAAGGGTGACAAACACTTCCCTCCCCCTGCTGCCACCGTGGCTCCACCAGAAACCACAGCGGGGGGTGGGGCAGCTTCCTCAGCCCCTCACCCACTCACTCATCCTGCACCTCTTCCAGGCATCAACGCGGAGCCCTGCCCGCTGACCCCACCCAGGCAAGGTACCTGCAGCACATCAAAGCTGAAAGGGATGAACCCATCGGGTCCAGCTTCCTCATTTCACAGCTACGCAGATGGAGGCCCAGAGAGAGAGAGTGACCCGCCCATGATGCCCAGGGAGCCTGTGGCAGAGCCAGGACCCCTGCCTCCCAGAGTGTGCAGCCCTGCAGGCGGCCTGTGGAGGGGCCTGGGTGAGAGGCAGGGCCTGGAGGGGAGAAGGGGAGAGGAAGCTCTCAGCAAAGTCTTGGTTGCTGCCGGGCCTTGGGGTCCCATCCCTCTGGCAGGTCAGACTCTATCTTTGTTATTTGATTCTCCCCCCTCCCAGGTCAGAGCTCTCCATTCAGTAGATTTTGAAAAGTGTTGGCTGGCACATCTTGAGAAAATTGGCATAGTGCCCGTCACAAAGTAAGGGCTCCATATCCACATTTGGTAATGAATAAACAACTCTTTAGTTGGCCCGTGGAGTGGAGTGGAGTGGAGTGGAGTGGAGTGGAGTGGTAAGAGCGTGAGCTTTAGAGGCCAGCTAGAACTAGGCAGAATCACCTGGTAGCTTTACCATGTAGTAGCTGTGTGATTTTGGCAAAGTTGCTTAACCTCTCTGAACCTCAACTTCCTCATTGGTAAAATGGGACTCTGGGTGAGGGTGGGGGTTGTTGTGAGGATTCAATAAGATATGATACTTACTAGAGTGTGAAGTGTATGATAACATCCGAATAAACTTGTAGTTATTCTTGCGGGCTGTGTTAGCTCAGGTAAGTCTCATACACCTCCGCTTCTGCACGTGTTGGCCCTGGCACATTACAGGCACTCAGTGAATGTGAGCACAGCCCCCTCCTAAGCTAGGCCCCCTCCTCTTCCTCAAGGCCTCTTCCACCCCAGGCCTCTTCCACCCCAGGCTCTGGGATTTCTGCAGTCCCTTCTGTGACAACCCCCGCCCTGCTGTCACCTAAGCTCTGTCCGACTCTCCCAGCATGAACACTCACAGGCTCTTGGCAGTCCATGCTCTCCCCATGTTTGGCGGTTTGGCCTGGACAAGGGTGGGGTTACTGAAAGGAGGCTGGGGGCAGAGCAGGTTAGTTCTTGGACAAAAATCCAAGTTCTGCCTTTGACCAAGGATTGAAGAATCCAGGTGCGTCTAGGCCTGAGTCTTGTTCTGAAGATAAAGATGAAGGTGGAGGGTGTGTCTCCGCGAACCACCCAGGTTCAGAGCGTCCCCTCGTCCTCCTTGCTCTTTTTTCCCTGGACCCCCTAGTCCAGAGGTTGCCCGCAGCATCCCTCGGGCAGCTGGGCGTCCCTGAGATGGGGGTGGGAGGAGAAGGCAGGTGGTGAAAAGAGATGTTAGTGCAGGCAAAAGGGTGGTGAGGGAGGAAGCCCAGGCTTCTGCAGGAGACAGAGCTGATGCCACGGAGGAGACTGACTCCTGGCTCCTGGCTTGACCACAGGCCTCCAGCCACTCCATGGAAACAACCCCCTCCGCCCCGGGCCTGGGAAGAATGCACCCCTAGGCCTTTGCACGTGATCACGTGCCTGCTCCAGTCACTGGAGTGCAGTTTGCATAAACCAGACAAGATGCATGCGCCTGCATTTCCAAGCCTCTTTTTAAACATTGGAAAAAGGTTTGGGGGGCATTTCATCGGCAGCATCTGCCGAACTGCACGTCAGCTATTTACTTAGAACAAATATAAACTGTTCCGGCCGCAGCAAGCTCTGACACAGGCACGAGAAGACGCAAGTCCTGTTTCCTCCCTGGCCTCCTTGCCAGGACCCAGGGCGCAGAGGTCTGACCTCGGGACCTATTTCGCCATCAGGGAGCGGAGCTGGTCAGAGCCGGGCAAAGCCTGACCCTGCCCTGCGCCATGCGCCTGCGTGTGGGAGATGTTTATTTACACAGGGATGGGAACGCAGAGGCCAGACTTTGTAGCGGTCACTGTGACACATGGAACAACCCAGCGAGTGAATTCCTTGGGGTTAATGAACAATAGATAAAAATAAGGTTATAGTTGTTCTCAAAATAAACGTGGGAGGGACTGACAGCAGCAGAGAAGTCTGAATCGGGCTGCGTGCTCACACGCAGAGGAGCTGTGGGAACATTCACGTCCCCTCATTTCTTCTTCTTTTTAAAAAAATATATTTTATTGATTTTTTACAGAGAGGAAGGGAGAGGGATAGAGAGTTAGAAACATCGACGAGAGAGAAACATCGATCAGCTGCCTCCTGCACATGCCCTACTGGGGATGTGCCCACAACCAAGGTACATGCCCTTGACTGGAATCGAACCGGGGACCCTTCAGTCCGCAGGCCGATGCTCTATCCGCTGAGCCAAACCGGTCAGGGCCATTTCTGACTTCCGATGGGATCGGTTGCCTTGCGTTAGCTTAGGGCTGCTCTGGCTGGCGAGCTGGGGGCTGCGGATCCCAGGTCTGGGTCTCTTTCTGGGCCCAAGACAGACAGTGCAGGGGTAGCGGTGGGGTTACGGGTAACGAGGCTGCGCCTGCCTGCTGCACCTCGGGGACATCTGTTCCCAGGGGTGAGGACTGGGCGGGCTGACAGGGTCGACCTTTTGAATTGGAGGAGAGGCCTCACCCCCTTCCCCTCCCCTCCTGGGGTTTTTCTAGGAGCTCAGATGAGGGAAACCGAGCCCCTTCTCCGCAAAGAAGGCCCCGGGCCCACCTGTCTCTGAGGCTAATCCAGCCCCTCTCTCCGCCTGGGACGGGGGGCCCTGGAAGCTGTGTGTGTGCTTGTAGGTGAGGGCATCTTTTCTAGAATGCTCTCTACGTCCAGCCCCGCCTTGTAGTCCCTAGAAACCAGCCCTGCCTCACCTTCCCCTGCTTTCTGCTCCCCACTCAGAATTGCTCCCTCCTCCCCATCTCTTCTGCCTTCACCCCTGTCCCCCCTGCGGGTCTGTTTATCCTGCCTCCAACTCTTCACCCTCAACACAGAAATGCAACCGAGAACCCAAGTCCCAGGGAGGATCCTTCCTTTTTACAGTGGTTCTCAACCTTCCTAACGCCGCGACCCTTTAATACAGTTCCTCATGTGGTGGTGACCCCCAATTTCATTGTTACAAATTGAACATAATGAAAGCATAGTGATGAATCACAAAACCAATATGTAATTATATATGTGTTTTCCGACGGTCTTAGGCGACCCCTGTGAAGGAGTCGCGACCCACAGGTTGAGAACCGCTGCTTTAAAATATCAGCTGCCTGATCTCCGTATTTCCATCGCACTTCACCCAATGGCAAGGATGGGGACTGGGTAAGAGGGAGAGGGCCCTGGCCACAGGACGAGAGGGACGGTGCCTGCCAGAGAAGAGCCGGGAGGTCTGGAGGAGGGGGGGTGCCAGGGGGGGTGTGCAGGGGGAGCAAATGAATGCAGAGGTCTCGGGAAGGGGAGAGCGCCGGATGGGAGCTCGGAGCCTGGGTCCAAGTTCTAGTGTTGCCACGAGCTCCTGAGAGACCTCAGGTGAGCAAGTCCCCGCTCTGGGCCTCATTGACTCACGTGCACAGTTGGTGGGAAGGACAGACTAATCTCAAAGTTGCCCTCCAGCCTGACTTACAAAGTGTGTGGGGGTGGAGATGGGGCGAAGGAATTGATTTCGGTTTCCTTGCGGTTAGCACAGTGGTTCTCAACCTTCCTCATGCCTCGACCCTTTAATACAGTTCCTCAGGTTGTGACCCAACCATAAAATTATTTTTGTTGCTACTTCATAACTGCAATGTTGCTACTGTTATGAATCGTAATGTAAATATCTGATATGCAGGATGTAGTTAGGCGACCCCTGTGAAAGGGTCATTCGACAGTGTCCCGATCTAGAGGAGGACTGGGTGCTGGACCAGTAGGTGTTTGAGCCCCTCGCAGCTCCGGGAGTCCATGCTTTGTGAAGTGTGGTGCTTCTGGCTGAAATGACAGATCTGGGGCCTGGGTTGTAGCCAGGGAGGATGAGGGGACCAGGGGCTGGCGATGGAGAGAAGGGGACAGCTGCAGGAGACACGGGGGGGCTGTGTGGGCCATGAGCCTGGGGAGATGGGGCAGTATATGAAGCAAGCAGAGAGAGAAAGAGACAGAGAGAGGGGGGAGGAGAGGCCCTGGGTGTGTGTGTGTGTGTTCCACAGTAAATCTGGTTCTTCTTCCCAGGGGTCCCCCAAAACTCAGGGTAGGTATAGGAGAGTATCGGGCCAGGGAGCAGGGCCCGGCCAGCAGCTAGCCAGGGTGTGAACGCCAGCGGTTGGGGCATTCACGCTGGTGGGGGTTTTGTTGTCTTTGTAAATACTTGGAGATGGACAGTTATTTTAGAAAAAAGTATTTGGAGCCGAGGTGGCATGTTTGTGCGGCTGGCCTGGCTTCCTGTTCATGACCGCGCTGTTACCCTCCTCCCTTCAGGAACGGAGGGCCCTTTTCCCACCGTAACCTCGTCAGGGTGTGCACACCAGCGGGCACCAGGCGCGTCCCCCTCGGGGCCCCACCAGCACGCTGGGATCACCCCTCGCCCCACGCTCGCTTGCACGCACACAGTTGCATCTTTAATGTTCAGTGCTGCCGCGGGGCTGGGTCACTGTGTCCGTGCCAGGCTCGTTCTTCCCAGGGCGCCGGGTCCTGGCTTGGAGCCTGTTGGACAAGTCGTGGCCAGTGCATCCCTCGGAGGAGGGGAATGCAACGTGCTTACGAGATTAGAGAATGGGCTTTGTGACCTGGCAGCCTTCATTTCACTCTGGAAAATTGACGGAGTCACCTTTTGGATGAGTGTCCAGCCCCCCCTCCCCCAGGCCTCCCCCCGCCCCGTCCCCTGAGCTGTTACAGTGCTGGCTCCTTCCGATACCTCCTCATACACCACAGGTTGGACTAACCTCTGTGGCTTGAAGAAATCAGAGTTTGGGGCAGACAGCAGGGCACCCAGGGACATGGATCCCGGGCCTGTGTGGGCCGTGGCTGCTCCTGCCCCCTGCCCCTCCATGATGGGCATCCCTACCCTGGAAGGCCATGGCTGCAGCAGCGGCTAGAGCGGAGGGTGATGGGCAGACCTGGCTCTCAAGCATCCAGCAAAGGGTGCAGCCTCTCCTATGGGCCCATCCTGAGCCCCCTTCATCCAGCGTGCGGTGCTCTCTGTGCCCAGGGGGAGGCCCTTCCTCTATACACCAGTTCTGGAGCCCGAGGGACTGACCCAGGGTCAGGGCTGATCTGGGACAGACCAGTTTCTATATCCATGCGCTGCTGAGGGGCAGCGAGAGTTCCCAGCCACCGAGGTGAGAGGGACAACTTGGTTCTCCCCAAAGCTCTGCTCAGACCCGGATTTCCGGGTCCCTGCTGACCACAGGAGACTTCATTCCTGTCCCATGAGCTCTGGAAGGCTGTCCGCAAGACGCCACACTGCATGCACTTCCCGTCCTCCTACCTTTCCGTCTCTGGGGCCCCTGTCATTGGATGGCTCGGAGCCTACACAGCTCAGACCTCCTGGCTCTGAGCAGCTCTGAGAAATGAAGACGGGGAGGGGAAGAGGGAAGTGGGGGTGGGGGGAGGTCAGGTGGGGCGTGGGGGTTTGCAAAACAACACACTCATTTGCCATTTACCAAAAAAGAAAAATTTCCCCCCTTTCTTTTAAAGCTGTTGTTTCCTCAAGGGAAAACGTTTATTTGAGTAAGATGTGCTCTCTTCGTGAATTGAAAGCAGAACAGGGTGACAGTACTTTGTCCCGGTGACAAAGAACAAAGCAGCAGCACGTTGGCCTTCTGGCAGCCAGCACTGTCCCCCCCACCCCGGCCCCTCGCCTTGCTCTTGGCCCTCTCCTCCATCCTAGCAGAGCTGAGACACCCGAGAAGGTCTGGCCACGCGTCATCCACTCCCCCCAGAGCGGGGGCTGGGAACATGGCTTTGGCCGGCTGGGCCGGAGGCCGCTGGCTTGTCCTGCAGGAACCGCCACACCACACCTCTCCCCGCGGAGGGCCTGGGAGGGCGGCCGCCTCAGGAGAGGCAGCAGGCGAGAGGCAAGTGCGCTTTTAGGGAGGCTTGGAGGCTGCCATTTCTCGCTGCTGGCTCGGAGGACAGTGGAAAAAGAGAGGTGGAGGGAGGGATGCAGAGCGTTCGCTGGCGTCTCCCTTCCCTTGCCCAGCCAAGAAGTTTCCCCATCGCCTCCAGTCTTGGAGACACCGTCTTGTTTTCTGGAAGACCTCTCCTGAGCCCGTGCGGGTTCATGCGGAGGGCTCCCCGGGCCCTCGTACCGCCCTCGCCCTCCCCAGCGCCCATCCCTTGGCTCCAGGAGGTGTGAACTTTCTCCGCTTTCACTTTCGGTTTTTTTGGTTTGGGGGATCACCGCTTTGGTGCTGGAGTGTGGCCGGGTCTGGTAGCTCACCAGCCACGTCCCTGCCAGCTTGGTTGAGGTAGCTGGGGTTGGACATCTGTCTTCTGATGGTCGTCTGTCTTGGGTGGCATGGGTTTTCGCCATGAGATGAACTTGAAGAGCCAGAACTTCCTTTCCCCTCAGCAGCTTTTGGGTCCTGAGTCACGTCATCTGCTCCCCGTCCCCGACCCGGGGGGTCCCGGGAGAGGGTCCCTCAAGTCCAGGCAGAGAAGCCTCTACGGGGAGAAGGTGGTGGTGGTCTCGGCCTCCACACTCATCGAGGAGCGCCGGGTGTGCCGGCAGGAAGACCACTGCCGCAGCCGCTCCTGGCTGAGGCAGCCCAAGTCCTTGAAGAGCTTGAAGAGGTCGTTGCGGAACTTGACGCCGATGAAGGCGTACAGGAAAGGGTTGACGCAGCAGCGCACGCTGGCCAGGCTGTAGGTGATATCGTAGGCGATGTTGAGCTGCTTGCTGAGCTCACAGGTGGTGGTGCTGTTGGCGTTGGCCACCGTCTTGGCCAGGACCACCCCGTTGTAGGGCAGCTGGAAAGCGATGAAGACCACCACCACGGCGATGATCACCTTGATGGCCTTGTTGCGCTCGAAGTTGCGCGCCTGGAGCAGGGTGCGGATGATGACCAGGTAGCAGAAGCTCATGGCCACCAGGGGGATCAGAAAGCCCACCACCATCTGGGCCACCTGGATGGCGATCAAGGCCTCCACCTGGTCGGTGACGAGAGAGCACCGAAAGGCTTGCTCGCTGTTGCTCCTCAGGATGTTGCTGAACAGCATCTCTGGGATGGAGAGCACCGTGGCCAGCACCCAGATGCCCACACAGGAGAGCTTGCTGATGAGAAGGACGCGGGCCCGGTGCCGGTGGGCCGAGACGGCCTGCACGATGGCCACATAGCGGTCGATGCTGATGCAGAGGAGCAGGAGCATGCCGGTGAAGAAGCTTATCTTGTAGATGGCAAAGATGAGCTTGCAAATGTGGACACCAAAGACCCAGGACTTGGCGGCGCTGTACGCCCAGAAGGGAAGGGTCAGGAGGAAGAGGATATCCGCCACGGCCAGGTTGAGCAGGTAGGTATCGGTCATGGTCTTGAGCCTCTTGAAGTAGATGTAGGTCAGCACGACCAGCGCGTTGCCCAGCAGACCCACGAAGCAGATGATGGAGTACATGGCTGGGAGGAACCAGGCCTTAAAGTCCCGCACTTCCTTCTTGTCACACACGGACTCGAACAGGGTGTAGTCCACCGTCGTGTTTTCTCCGATGTAATCGTCCGTGACCTCATCTTGGCACAGGCACACCTGTGGGGAAGGGAAACACGATCCAGCTTAGCTGAGTGGGTCACAATCTCGCTGCCCTGGGATTGCCCAGAGCTGTGGCTTCAAAGTGTGGTCCCTACTGTCAGCATCATCACCACCATCACCATCACCATCACCATCACCATCACCATCACCATCACCATCACCTGCACGTTCTTGGACCCCACCTGACACCTCCTGCACCAGAATCTCAGGGAGCGGGGCCCAGGACCCTGTTTTCCTGAACTTTCCAGGTGGTTCTTTGTTTGAAACCAACAATGTGCTGACAGTGGACTGGAAATAGTCTGGGCTTTGAGGTCAACCGAGCCGTGAGATGGTTAAACACACTGCATCTCTCTGAGCCCGAGTTTTCTCCTCTGTGAAATGGAGACGAACACCATCCCCTTCATGTGGTCGTTGTGCGGCACCTCTCCCAGGTTAGGCACCCACTGGTCTCGGCAGAGGTGTTATTTTGTGGGAGCCCGGTCTTTCTTCTTGCGCCTCCTTCAGAACCCGGCGGAAAGAGCTTTCCAGAAGGGAGCCTACACAACACCTCAGCTTTGGAGGGAAAATCTACCTGGACGTTAAGGTTGAGCAGAGCCTGGAGTGAGGAGAGAGGAAGGCAAAGGCTCGCCCTGGTGTGGGACAGGCTGCTGTGACCATGGATGGCGAGAGACTTGAAGACTTTTATGGACCCCTGGGGCCCGGGACACAGTGCAGGGGACACAGCAGGGCTCAGGCAACGCGTGCCCAGCGCACTGAACTCCGCGGCAGGGCCACCGCCTCCTCAGCTGTGATCGGTCCCCTTGGGGCCTCGGAAGGAAGCACAGCTCTGTCTCCCGCCGTCTCCTCCCACCTCTCTGCCTCTCTCTTCCTCGCAGTCTCCAGGCAGATCCCGACCAGCAGGGCTCTGCTCGGGGCTCTTGAAAGCCTGTCTGCAGAGCAGGGTGAAGGTTTGGGCGGCCTGCTGTGAGTTTAGCCACGAGGGCGGGCTCAGCGGCTGCTCAGGCCTCTGTGCTCAGCGACACAGTGACGGCTGAGCCCGGGCAGCGTGGGAGCTGGGCTGGAAGCTGGTGGTCCCTCCTCCAGGAACAGGGCTCTGGGCAGCTCATCACGATGGATTTTCATACAGTTGGGGAGCTGGAGGGACTTTAAAGATGAGGACAGGGAGGCAGGCTCTGGGAGAAGCCATGTGGCTCACTCAGGGCTTCCAGGTTCCAAGGCCAGAGGTGGAGGCCCGGCTCCCGGCTTCCCTGTGCCCTGTCTCTGTCTTTCTCACTTCCAATCTGGAGTCATCACTGTCCTGCTCCAGGGACGGGATGAGGGGACAATAATGCGCAGGGGCCTCTTCTCTGGGTTTTGTTATCTCAAAAAGTAAAGTCAGTAGCAGCTTCTTTTCCCTCCTCGGGGCATGATTGCCGCCTGGACGTCTTAGAGGACCATCCATAGTAAGGCCTGAGCCTTAGGTCTGGGGCCCCTGGACATGGGGGTTCTGGATCTTCCTGAGGGGCCGTTCACGCAGCCTCTATGAAGTGTGCTCCCCACAACCCCTTCCTTCGTTTTCCCCCTTTCCTACCCACCTCCCCCATGAGCCACCAAGCTGGAGGCCTCTGCAGCCCACAGCCCCACCACTTCCTGCCCCATCTGAGCCACCTCCATCCACCCGAGTAAAGAGAAGAATGAGTCCCAGCTGTCCCTCCCCCTCCCCCACCTTCCAGCCTCCAGAGTAGTAATACAGCCCCTCCGGAGTCCTGGAAACAGGGGCGCGGGAGGGGAGGGAGAGGGGCTGAGGAAGGGGGCCAGGCTGTGGGCTGCAGCCCAAGCTCCAGGGGCCTCTGGGTTGGGGTTTTGGGAACAGGGCCCAGCGTGGGGCCTGCCTCTGGCCAGAGCTCCTGGAAAGCCGCCCCTCCGGCCTCCAGACCTGGGGAAGAGCCAGTTCTGAAGCAGTGCCTCTCCAGCTCTGGTCTCAGCTGCCCCCTCCCCCTCCAAGGCAGCCCTCACCCCAACTAAGCGGGGAGAGTGGACTCCATGAGTTACAATCTCTTCTAACTCTGGATGGATGGATGGGGGCCGGTTTTCTGTCTCCACTTCTGGGATTGAGAAGCAAAGCCTTGTAAACCGGAGGCCCTTCCTCCTGCGGCGTTCAGGCCCCTATAAACTATGTGCGCTCCTCCACCCACTCCCGCTCCCAGGATCCTGGGCCCCTTGCCCGCCCCCCTCCGGTGGAGTGCAGATGCGTCTCTATTTCACGAAAGGGAACTGGGCTTCTAGGGGAGCCTTGGATGGAGGTTGGGGAGGGAGGCAGCTTGGGGTGAGAGGATAGTAACCAGGCCACCACACCAAAGGCTCTTTTCTCAGCTCACAGAAACCTATGAAGCTGCACACGCACAGGGTGTGCGCACATACGTGCAAAACTCATGAACCTGGCGCAAAGCTCCCCTCTCTCTGAGAGCTCAGCCGGAGCAGGGTGCGCTCCGCATGTTTGTCTGTGGGATGGGGACAGTGGAAGTGGGTGGGGAAGGTGGTGGTCACTTCTTCCTGTCAGGTTTTCATTTGAATGGAGTAAAGGCTCGCTAGGGTCGCTCAGCAGACGAGAGGGGCGACCGTCAGCCTAATGAGTGGCGAGTGGGTTCGTGTCTGGGTCTGTTCCCTTCCAGCAAATGCCCAGCTGCTCCACCAGAACCCTGGACGTGGGAGGGGTGGGCTGGGGGGACAGGGGTGTGGAGGGGGGAAGAGACCTCACCTGGAAAATGACAAGGAGAGCCACGGCCAACACGCTCTTCATGGGCTTCCCTGCAGGAGGCAAGGTGAGAGCGTTACTGCTGGGCAGGGACAGCTCTTTGTTATTAAAGGAAACCGCGAGATAGAGATGCTGATGGAGCTTTCATCACATGCTCCGGGCGCTGCGTTTGCCGAAACAGAACATCAGAACCAGACTGTGCCTAGGAGCAACCTGGCCGGTTGCCCGGACTCGCTGCCCTCACCTCCTCTCCCTCCTCCACGGCGAGGTCCCCGAAAGGAGGAGAGGAAAACGCAGGGCAGTCTCCCCTTTCTTGGCTCTTCAGGGCCTCCTTTGGGGTCAGAGAGTCCACCCTGGCCCAGACCTACCCTTAAGGTTGAGCGTCAACTGATCTTGACTCTTGGGTCTGAATGGCCTCCTCCTTCCTGCTCCCAGGAAGCAAGGAAGGCCCTGAGGTGTGGTGGTAGAGGGATGTGTGTGTGTGTGTGTGTGTGTGTGTGTGTCCTACACTTACTGGCCTCTCAGGAATGGATGAGAGTATTTCATGGGGCCCCCCACACCCCTTCACTCGGTTGCCATCCATCCAGTCACCTGGCCCACCCCTCAGCCTGTCTTTGGGGCAGGGACCTCTTCCCTTTTCCCCAGCACAGGCCCAGAACCTGGGAGTTGGTGCCCAGGTGTTGGGAGCTGACGAATAAGTAGAAGAATGAATGCCTGGTGCTCCAGCTGGCCCGAGGGGACACTGTCCTGGGGGAGTGTGGCAGGATGGGGACCAGTCCCTGAGGGAGCTACGAGTTTTTGCTTGACTGAGGTGTGTACACGCCTCCTCTTCCTTAAGTTGTTTCTAATTCAGAGCCGGGGGCTCTGGGTAGAAGGGGAACGGGAGGTCAGCTGTGGGGAGAGACCTGGCCCAGAGCAGGGGTCGGAGCCTGGGGTCGCCCTGGAACCCAGGAGGCTCTCCTTGGGCCTGAACAGCCTTGAGAGCCCAGGTGAGCAGAGGCCTGATGTGTGGTGGACGGAGGACAGGCACTTGGCTGTTCACTTCTGCTCTGTGGCTGAGCTGAGTCCCGGACCTGGAACTCATTTCCTCCGAGGGCCGAGCAGGACAGGCCGCAGGGTGGCTTATACAGAAGTCTTATCTCATCCCGCAGCCTGGGAGCACCCCGAGAAAGGAACTGTGCCTGCTTCACCTTTGGGCCCTCTCCCCATGACTTGTCCCTCAGGCCTGGCCCGCAGGAAACATCCATGGGTGCCAAGCCAGGGCTTACAGGCCCGGCGCCCCTCTCCTCTCGGCTGGGACCGGGAAGAGGTGGGGACCCCGCTTTAAACACCTTCGGGGAGACTGCCCTGCGTTCTCATCGGCTCCTTCAGGGACCTGTGGGGGTGCAGAGGCTCTGGCTTCCCAAGAGGCAGGAGCTCATTCCCAGCGAATCTGAGTCCTTGGCCACAGCACCACCTGCTGGAAATCCCGCAGCAGGACACCCAAGTAGCAGGGAATGTTTTCCAGAGGGACTGCCCAAGGCGGGGAATTTTGGAATTGGAGAGTCCACCTTGGGCTTGGGGGTCCCTGGGGGAAGGACTGGCATCGAGCCACATGAATAGACTAGCTATTTCTCTCACCTCAAGCAAGGCACACTGCACGTTACTGCTAGACATGTTCCTAAATCATTACTTGGCTGTAACATTCCCCCCCCCACCACCACCACCCTCCTTCTAAATCCTTAGGACTTCTCTACCCAACCCCAGGGAGGAAGTCCCTGCTGGTTAGCATGGCAGTCAGGCCCTCTGCTGTCTACCTGGACCTGCCCTCCTCGCTGTGTCTTCCATCTTTTGGGACAGGCACCCGCCGTCCCATTGTCCCCAGCTTGGGCGTGAGTGTTTGCGGCCCCGGGGAGAACATGGGTCCTTGTACACCATCATAGTTCCTCTCTCTCATTCCCCTTTCTGGCTGAACCACCCCGGGAGCCCCTGAGCTGCTGTCCGTGTTCTGCCCTAACCACACTCTCTTCAGGGTCCAACGAATGCACCGCCCATCCTCCACTGACTCATCTCGATGTGAAGCGCTCGAGGTTTCTTCAAACCCGCGTCTTTTGGTTACTCTAGAGAAAGCCCGCTCTGACTGTCAGTGAGAACCGAGAAACCTCAAAGTTTTGATAAGTCACAACGAATGAAATATGAGGAGGAAGGCCTACGTTTCTATTTTACTCGTTCGCCCCTTCTCCTGGGCCCCATCCCATTCTGTTTTCCACTGTCTAGGGTAGGGGTGTGTGTGTGTGTGTGTGTGTGTGTGTGTGTGTGTAGGTGACTTCTCATTCCAGGTGTGTTGGAGATGACCAATGAGCAGGGATCTTGTAGGATCAGAACAGGGCATTTTCGAGTCAGGTGGCCGAATGGGAAGTTAGGGGAACTCTGGTGTGTGGCAGAGGGGGCCTGGTTGGCGCCATGAGTCAGATCACTTCTGTCTGTTACAAAGTCATAAAGCAACTGGCGTTGGGCAGCAGCTCGGGGTGAGGCCAGTAACGCTGGAAATCTGAGGGGTTGGGGAATGGTTTCCTTATGTGTTGGGTATTTTCTGGGTTCTGAAGTTTCTAGTAATGATCATGATGAAAAGAAAATTCCCTAGCACTCCACCCTGCGCCCCCAGCAAGAGAAACTCCCTTCTTGTGTGGGAGGAGGGGACTGCTGGCTGGACGCTCCCCCAAGCCCTCAGCGTCCATCCCCACATTTTCCAGGACCTTCAGGCCACCCAGGCAATCATGGCTGCCCATCAGCTGGTTCCAAAAGCCACCCCAACCTTTTTCTTCTTTGTAATTCCTCACCTGCCAACACAACGTTTCTCTTTCATGGGCAAGAGAGGGGGAGGGAAGAAGCAGGGAAGTGGGGGGCTGGGGACTCTCTTTCAGAGGGCTCTAGGCAGGGATGGCTGACAGCTGGTTGAATCTACAGTCACTACGTTATCAACTGCTTTATCCAGTGATGGAATTCATGCTTATTGAGCTCTCAGTATACACCAACCTGCTTCCATGGATGAGCATGTCATCCTCACAAAAGCCCTGTGAGGTAGGCCCTGGGAAACTGAGGCAGCGCGAGAGGAGAAACTTCCCCAGAGTCATAACCGGCGGCGAGCCGTAGAAATGGGTTTAAACCGTCTGACCCCAGAAACAGCACTCCTAACCGCTCTTCTGGGCCTCTCCTTTGTCGTTATGTATCTCTCTCTCATAACACCCTGTGGGTTATCCCTTGTTATTCTCACTCTATATTTCAGAAAATAGAGGTCCAGAGAGGTTAAGCCATTTGCCTAGGGTCACACAGCTGCTCAGAGATGGCTATGAGATTTGAATGGAACTCTTACTACTGCGTAGCCCTACATTTCTGATGAAAAGTTTGGGGTGGCTTTTGGGGCCATGCTGTGTACAGGGACCTCCATGGAGCATGAAGGGAATCCTTACTCCCCCACATCCCACTGGTCACCC
>NW_005355708.1:4344937-4346445 GCF_000412655.1 Myotis brandtii | reverse complement strand
GTCTCAGAGCTAGCCCCCACCTCTGCCCTGACCTAAGGCTCTGCTGCCCCCTGGCTGTCACAGAACTTCTGAAACACAAATCTTACCCTGTAGCTCAACTAATTGAAAAAGAAAAATCTTCATTGGCTCCCCATCAATTTCAGGATAAAGCCCAAACTTCTTGGGAATGCCATACAAAATCTTAACAATCCACCCTGCCCATCCCTCCTGCTTCCCTTCCTCCCTTCCCTTCCTCCTTGGCACGACCAGAGCTGACCATCTAGGAGCCTGCAGGCTGAGCCCCCAGGCTACTTGGCTTGGCTGCATGGAGTTTACAAAAAAGTAGGTTTGTCTGCCTTTAAGTGGGGCTTGCACCTTCTGGTTCGCTCTGCTCCCCTGCCCTTATTCCATCTTATGGCCATTCCCACACTTATCTTGTTGGTTTCTATGGCAACTGAGTCTACTATCCCTGTCCCATCCTGGGCCTCTTGCTCCTTCACTGGTTTACTAACTCCTACATACCCTTCAAAACCCAACGTAAATGCTCCCCTGACTCATGTTCGCTCTTTCTTTCTTTGAGCTTTGTAAGCACCTTACCCATCACCCCATCAGCGCCGTATCTCATTCTATTGCATTGGCGTAGTGACATATGTGTCTTTCTCCCCAGCAGACTGGTCATGCCTGAATTCCTCAATCGATAGTTGACTGAAAGGAACCGAGAAATCTCAAACAAAGAGGAGAGATTTTCCGATAGCTCCTCTAGGCTGCAGTTTCCTCCTCCTCCCCGGCCAAGCTCCCAGAAGGCCAGGGGGGATGGGCCCTGAATTCCTTCAGCATTCCCCTCTGCTGCCATCTCAGACTGATCTGTGAGAGAGAAGTCTCTGGCAGGTTTATTTTTTTCTTTGTTTTGGAGAATTCTGAGATCTTTGGCCACATTTCTTGGGGAGGGCACCTCCGGGCTGTTCATTCAAATTGTGAAAAAGACCGGCCCAGCCCGGATTTGGCATTTTCACTTTGTGTAACAGAAACTCAACTCCCTCACCCACCCCTTGCTCCCTGCTGCCCCACCAACCGTCCAAAGGCTGTTCTGAACCAAAGCTGCTCAGTGGCTTTCCCGTCAGTATTTCGGGCTTGGCCTTTGGGCTCTCTCAACTTGAGCAAAGCAACAACCCTTCCCACATCTAGCCTGTGAGTCTAGCACCCCCAAACCTCGGCCTGGAGGAGGACCCTCGTGGTGCGCGGGAACTGACTTTCATGGGCTCATTAGCCAGTGCTGTCATCTCTCTCCAATTCTGGGTTCAGTCATTTCATGGTTTCATATTGGCTGGAAGCCTGAAACCAGCGATGGTGGGAGAATTTACACTACAGTCATTGGCAAGCACTGCAAATCAGGGCCGTCGTCCACCCTGGGGAGCCGGTTGCCCAGCATTTCCCAGCCCACCACTGGGACACTGCTTGGTCCCCTTCACAGAGGTCAAGCAGAGAGTTGGGAACAGGGTCTGCGGTGGACAAAGGTGGCATCCTGTGCC
>NW_005355708.1:4283088-4344906 GCF_000412655.1 Myotis brandtii | reverse complement strand
TGGCCGGGGAGTGGGATTAGAGGGTAGGCTGCTGGGAGGAGAGGAAGGTGGAAGAGATTTTGAAAACACTAAAAACAGCTCAGAATTCTTGACACCATTCATTCATTCCAGAAACATTTTCTGCTCCCTCTCCCCGCCGCCCCCCTACCCCCCCCCCGACCCGGCTCCGTCCCAAGTACCTGGGATTCAGAGGTGCAAGAATCAGACCCTGCCTTCCAGGAGTCTAGTCTGTGCACGGGGTGGTCACTCTAACCCTGTCACAGTGCTTTGATGGGTCCACCCAGGTTTCTGGACGGGTAGGCGGGTAGGAAAGGCAGAGACGAAGACAAAAGGCTGTGGTATGGCAGGGAGGGTTGTGAGGACACCAGGGAACCTTCACTTTTCAAAGCCAACCCCTTGTGGCTTTGAGGCCACCGTGGCGCTTGCTTGCTGGTGAGAACGAGCCATCCAGGAACCTGGCCTTCGTAACCTCCGCAGGGTCTGACTCCACAGCTGAGATTTATAAACGGGGTACCTGAAGCTGGACGGACCCCTCCGAACCCCTCCCAACC
Organism: Myotis brandtii; assembly: GCF_000412655.1. Lineage (NCBI taxonomy): Eukaryota > Metazoa > Chordata > Mammalia > Chiroptera > Vespertilionidae > Myotis > Myotis brandtii. The sequence goes on along the minus strand of NW_005355708.1, from coordinate 4,344,355 downwards.
ACTCAAGGCTTCCCTTGCACTCTCTCCAGCGAAGAGCAAGGTTAGATGGGAGGATGGGCTCTTTAAAGGGAAGAGTCATTTGTAGAAACAGTGACTGACTAAGTGAGGCAGGGGACTGTGCTGGAGGCCCCGGCTGTGACTTCTCCAGGCTGAATGCCCCTCGCCGGTCCATTTTCTGTTGCTCACCCAGCCTTTAACACGCAGGAGGAGCAAGGCTGGTGGGATGCGCAGCAGAGAGAAACAACCAGCTTGCATTTGCATGCATAGTACCATTTGCACAATGCAGTCACCTTGCATTCGCTCCTCCTCCTAACCTCAAGAGAAGGGAGAGCCTAATCCTTACTCAGCAAGGGAGTAAGGTGGGAGTCGGAGGAGTGAAGGGTTCGGAGCTCCCTGAGGATCTCTCCCTGGTGAAACAGGTCTGAAGAGCCTCACCCATCACCCCACCCTGAAGCGAGAACAGGTGCTGTCCAGATCAGTGCCAACCCCAGCCCCGCCACCTTCTTCGGTCCCACTGTCCTGGAAAGACATGACCTCCACCCCTTTGTCTGTCCTGGTACCAATGGTTACCCGCTCCCCTAGGTCTGAAAGGTGCACCCTTCGCGCCTGGCATTCTGACTTCCACCAAAGCAGACCAGGACGTCTTAGTCTTCGGTAGGGTTTTCCACCTTCCACCCCCATCCTCCACCCCCATCCTCCACCCCCAATCCACAGAGTCAGTCTGGGGACTGTTCTCTCCCACACGGAGGCCCCCCACTCACCCAAGTCCATGACACTCTCAGGGCAGCTGAAACCACACAGGAAGGCTGGGCCCGGGCTTGTGCTCCCCTGTCTGGGGAGGAAGTGGTATGAGCCCCTTTTAAGTTGTGAGAAGAGCCACCCTCTTCCCTGCCCCTCCCACACCTGCTCCTCCCACTAGGGCAGCCTCACAGGCACTTTCAGGGACACAGGGGTGTGAGATGTGACCGAGTGCCAGCCCACATGCTGGTCATAGGATCGTGAATCACCGAGTCATTTACATTCAAAAAGCCCCCTCTGCAGTCCTTCAGATCAAAAAAAGGCCCAGCCCAGGGCAGGGGAAGAGGGGCCATTTATTGATTCAACAAATATGTATAGACCGAGTACCACGCGCAGGGGAATCAGAACCCAGTGAAAGTGTGAGAGCTGTGTCTCCATCCTTTCCTTGCCCTGCTCCGTGTCACAGGGAACTACATTTCCCAAACGGCTTTGCCCTCTGGCTTCTGGGTGGGTTTGACCAAAGAGAGGCTCTGACAGATGATGGACAGTAGAAGAGAAGGGATAGGCCCAAACAATGTAGTTTTATTTTCTTGTGATGCGTTTGTGTGATTTTGGTATCAGGGTAAGTCTAGTTGAAGGTTTGTCAATTTTGCTGATCTTTTCCCTTACCAGCTTTTGGTTTTATTGATTTTCTCCTTCTTTCCAAAATTCTCTAGTTCATCTATTTCCGTTCTAGTCTTTGTTATTTCCTCCCTTACGCTTGATTTAGGTTTAGTTTGCTTTTTCTGATTTCTTAAGTTGAAAGACTGGGTTCTTTATTGAGACCTTTCTTTTTTTCATGAATATAGGCATTTATAGCTATAAATTTCTCTCTAAGCCAGTGGTTCTCAACCTTCTGGCCCTTTAAATACAGTTCCTCATGTTGTGACCCAACCATAAAATTATTTCCGTTGCTACTTCATAACTGTAATGTTGCTACTGTTATGAATCGTAATGTAAATATCTGATATGCAGGATGGTCTTAGGCGACCCCTGTGAAAGGGTCGTTCGACTGCCAAAGGGGTCTCGACCCACAGGTTGAGAACCGCTGCTCTAAGCACTGCTTAGCTACATCTCATAGGTTTTGATATGTTGTGTTTTCATCTTCATTCATCTCAGAAAGTATTTTCTAATTTCCTTTGTGAGTCTTCTTCGACCCACTGATTATTTAGGAGTGAGTGTGTTGTGAATTCTTCAAATTTCCTCCTGTTATTGATTGTGGTCAAAGAATGTACTTTGTGTGATCCCAATTTTTAAAAATGTATTGAGATTTGTTTTATGTCCTAACATATAGTCTATCCTGTAGAATGTTCTATGTACAACTGAGAAGAATGTGTATTCTGCTAATGTTGGGTGAAGTATTCTATAAATGTATATCTGTTAGGTCCAGTTTCTTCACAGTGTTATTCAAGTCTTCTATTTCCTTGTTGATCTATTACCTAGTTGTATCCGTTATTTAAAGGGTATTGGAGTCTTTCACTATGATTGTTAAATTGTGTGTATTTCTTATTTCTTTCTTCAATTCTGTCAATGTTTGCTTTGGATATTTTCTTGGGCTCTGTTGTATAGGTGCCTATATGCTTACTTCTTATGTCTTCTTGATGTACTGATCCTTTTATCATTATAAAATGTCCTCCTTTATCTCTCTAAGTAATTTTTATCTTAAAATCTATCTTTGTTTGATATTAGCATAGGCTTTCCTTTTGGGGTACTGTTTGCATGATACGTATTTTCCCATCACTCGGATGTTTCTTTCCTCTCTCTGCTTCCAGTGGTATCCCCAGCCAGTATCTGATGGGTAACTCACACCTCGGCTCCAGATCCTGCCCTGGTTTCTGGTAAAACTACCTTCTCCCTGTGTCCCTCTGGCTCTAGGGATGATGACAACTTCCTGCTGGTACTAATCTCTGGGTGACCCTACCACCCCTTGTTTGACTTCTTAGCTCTTCCATCACGTGTATGACTGGCTCCCTCTGTCAAATTCCTTTTGTTTAAAATACCTAGGGGGGTCTTGCTTGCTTCAACCCTGACTAATACAAGGTGATTCCTGTCCCCAGGGAGTTTAAGGTATAGAAGAAGTTAAGGTTAATTACACCCCTGTTGCCTACCGTTACAACAAAGACCAAGTATGACATGAGGCTATGCCTAAAACAAGGGAAGAAAATCCAAGTTTGCATAGGGCTGGAAGAGAGATGGGCAAGTAGGTAGCTTTTCCTATCCTCAGAGTTATGAAAAACATTCAGTTGGGATGTAGTGCAGTGAGCGTAGCTCTTTACCAGCTCCCTATATGACCTTGGATAAATTGCCTCTCTTCTCTGGGCCTCAGTTTCCTCAAGTGTAAAGTGAAGAGATTGGATCACGTAGGAGATACCTAAACTTTGGCATCTGAGACTCTGAAGTGCAGGACTTTCTCATGGCATCCTGACCACTGCTTAACCGCTCTCTGTTACTCCAAATTCCCTGATAGGGATGCGAGAAGCCCTCCCTGAACTTCCCCTCTAGCCCAAAGGTTTTGGCTGCTCTTATCATTGGCATGTGAAGCCCACTGGCTTTTAGGAATATCAGCAATCTCTTGCACTAGGTGGGAAGGACTTTCATGGGTTATATCTGGGCAGGGTGTTGGTCAGGAGGGGCAGAGCAACTTCAGTTTGGAACTATCCCCGAAGCTTCCTCCTGGTGCCCTTTTTCATGTGCCAGGTGCTTCTAAGGAAAAATGGTCTTAGAGGCAGAAGACCCGTGTTTCAGCCTTGCCTCTGCTATAACTGACTATATGACCCTGGGCGAGTCACTTCCCTCTCTGGTTCTTGGATGCCCATCTAAAAAGTAGTGGAATTGGACCATGTAAGCCCTAGGCTTTCTTCTCCGGATATTCCTCATTATCCTCAAGGATTTTCTTGCTTCTCCAGCTGGTATAGGCCCTTATAGAAGGTTCCATATCATGGTAGATGCACCATGTCATCAGGGGGATGAAGGGCTGCTCCCGATTCTAATCTCTGCAGTCTCAGCTGGATGCCAAGTGGTGGTGCCCAACCCAGACCCTTTTCCTCTTCTTACTGTCCTTCCCAACCCCTCCAACTCTGGTTGCATAGACATGGTGCACTTTGGTCTGGGAGTGTTCAGTTTTCGTTTCTTAGCTGGTCTCTGAGGCAGACCATGGGGATTCCCTAGTCCTTCTCAACACTGATCGTGGGCTCCCCCTCTGTCTGTTAGCGTGCCATCAGCGGCTGTGAAGCCACTCTCTGTGAGAGGGCCAGTGTGAGAGGACCCAGTAAGACTTGTCAAATCCCATCCCATCTTTTAGGCCCAGGCAGGCCTACCTTCCCTGTGCTCCCTCCTCTGAACTCCCACAGCACTTAACTTCAGCGACGCCCAAATTGGCATGTACAGCAATGGCATGTGAACTGCTTTCTATTCTAGAATAGGCTTTGTGCTTCTTTAAAACAAGATTGTGCGGTGTACCTTTATGGTAGTCTTTTCAGTGCCCCAAATAGTGCTGTGATTTTAAAAACAGATTTTAAAAAATGTAGTTTGGCTTAGTTCACTAATGGGTGATAGCCAGTATCATAGAAGGTTCTGTCTCACCCATCCTGTTGAGAGCATGCCTAGCAAGGGACTAGAAGCCAGCTCCTTGAGGCTCCTGCCTCCTCACCTTGGAGAACCTTAAAAGTCAGAGCAGGGACTTGAGAAGTGAAATCCCTTATCGATGCTCAAGGGTTTATGAGAGCGGGCGCCACCATGTCCAGGCTGCGCTGAGGATGCGCTTTGTTTTATAAGTAAAGGTGAGCTCTCCGGTTTCATATTCTCCACTTGAAGTGCCATGGATACTCCCACGTGTCGGAACCAAGGACACGCCCCTAAAAGAGGCAAATGCATTATGCTTGCTCATTCCTGGAGCATCTTTGGACCCCCTGGCCTTTGTTCTGTTTTGATTGCCTTATGGAAATGGAGGCTGTTCAACACCGAATGCCTACTAAGTCGGTGCTTAGTAAACATTTGATTGATTGACGAAGCGACTTCAACTTTTTCCTAACATGCCACCACTCCCTCCACCTCTTTCTTGGGAACGCCTTTCTCTTCCTTCTCAGTTTCCTTGGTTGGGAGCTGACTCAGATCCTGGTCTCAGCAGCAGCTTGAATAGGACCTGCATCATGGCACAGCAGAGAACAGCCTGCTCTCAGGGAATGGGCCCTAGGACACCTGCTTTGCTTCTGCAGTGACTTCATTCAACAAGTCTTCGATGAGCTCTCATGTGGCAGGCACAGTGCGGGACTCTACAGATACAGAGATGAACACCCATGCTCCCTGGCCTCACCAAGTTCACATCGAGCATGGTGGGTGTATTAGTCAGTTCGGGCCGCCGTAACAAAATACCACAGGCAGAGTGGCTTAAACAACAAAAATTTTATTTTCTCACAGTTCTGAAGCTTGGAAATCCCAGATTAAGATCCAGCTGGGTCAGCCTTTTTTCCTGGCTTGTAAATGGCTGCCTTCTCACCTGTCCTTACATGGCCTTTTGTCATGCGTGCAAGGGTTGAGACAGAGAGAAAAAGTGAGCTCTCTGGTGTCTCTTCTTCTAAGAACATTCATTCTGTTGAATCAGGGCCCCATCTTACAACCTTATTTAGCTTTCTTAGGGGCCCCGTCTCGAAACGCAACCACCCTGGGTGTTAGGGCTTCAACATGTGAACTTGAGGGGACACAAACATTCATTCCATAACAGTGGGGGAGATGGAAAAATAAAGAGGCAATTACTCATAAGCACTAAGAGTGTAAAAACATCCATGGGAAGGTGTGCATTAAATTCAGGATGGGGAAAGAGGAGGATGCAAATGGAAAAGAAAATCCAGGGCCGTCAACTGTGCTGATGAAGCTTTGTCTGTGGTGGACAAAGGTCTCCCTATATTATTCTTTGAACCTTTAGGTATTAACTAATTCATAATATTTAAAAATAGCGGAAGACAAAATTATGGAACAATGTAGTAAGAGCTAATGTTGGGGGACTGGCAAAGCCCAACTTACCATAGGAGCACATAGGAGGGGAATCGGGAAGACCATGGGAAAAGTGGATTTATGGGACGTAGGAGTGACCCAGGCAAAGAGAGGAGGGTATTGGTGAGTGAGCAGTAGCAAGTGCCAAGGCAGACATTGAACAGTTTGCCTACTTTCTCAGAATCACTCAGTTTGGGAGTTCAGGAGTCAGGGAGAGCCACCCTGTTAAACTTGGCCTCCTTGCAATGAGCCCTGGTCAACTACTGACCAGAGAGCATGTCAGCTCATAGAAAACAACATCTCCACATTTGTACGGGGCTGCCACATTTCTAAGTACATCCTTGTATCTTATCTCATTTAACCCACAGAGTTGCTGTTTGGTCGGTTTCAATTTTCTGATTAAGGAAACAGAGACTTCGAAGAGAAGAAGTGGCTTGACCTTTGACTTCAAGCTAAGGGACTTTTCCCACCCTGCCAGGCTGACGCTAGGCATGACCTGAAGGGCTCAGGCCATGGCTGTTCTGTCCCCGCCTGGAAAAGATGCCCTCAGACCAGGCTCCGTGTTCTCTGAGAATGTGCGCACTCTCTTTGGGGAAGTCCTGCTCATGAGCAAAGGTTTCTAAGAAGGAGCAGGGAGCAGAACCCGAAAGAAATCTTCATAGTCATTCAGTCCAACTGTGACCACTTGGTCACCTAGGAGGAAAACAAGCATGTGATTTAGCCTACCATAACTCAGCCTCCTGTTACCCTAAGACAAAACAGGGTAAGCCTTGAACAGGGCCAGAAAGAAAAAAGACCTTCTAGAGAAGGTCTCCGATCTGGAGAGACCCAAGAAAGGAAGCAGACCCAGAAACCCAGTCCTGCCTTTCCTGCACATGGAGCTCTGGTCAAAGTGCCAATTTCTGGGCTCTCCCCAGAGTATCCTATGGCTTCCAGTCTCTCTGGGCTTGTCATTCAATGGGCAAAGTCTAAGGTCACACCTCTTAACCCCTCCCTCTACCTCTAACCCCTGTTTTATTTCACTTGGGTCCAATCTATTCCCATGTGATGCCAAGGAGAGTGGCTGGGCAACCCAACAGGCAGATTTGGCCTAGATTTAGGGCCCCAGCCAGCCAGGGATGCTCCAAATTTGAGGAAGGTTCTGCTTTGAACTTACCTAGAATGTTTGTCATCAGAAAAATCTAAAAAAAGAAGCTCTTTGAAGTTCAGCATATGTGTACATCTTATGCTGGCTGGTGAGTATTAGGAGTTATATCTAGAGAGAGACTATAATCTCTTTAGAGTTTACAATCTTTTAAAGTCTTGATAAGATCTCGGGCCACCAAGAGGGAAAGGACCAACAGGTGAGAGGCCAGGGGCTTGTCAGGCTGCAGGGATGAGGGGGGCAGCTCTCTGGGACTAAGAAAAGGGAAGGATGCCTGGGCACAGGGCTAGAGGGAAGCCTCAGGTCACCCTCACACCTGTTGCCACGGCCCGGTGGCGGTTTCCTGCCACTTGTCAGGACGCGCGTGCACAGAGAACACAATGAGTTTGCCTTGACAAGAAGATGCTTCCTGTTTTGCTGCGTGGGTTCATTTTTGGGCATCGAGAGGAAGGGTTTATAGGTCTGTGTTTTTCATGTCGCCAGGCTCCCTGAGGGAAGGGGTGGGGGCAGGTGAGGATGGTGGTCTGCAGGCAGGTGAAAGGGAAGGTAAGGGAGCAAGTTATTCTTCCAGAATTGCTCAGCAAAACCTCATGCCATTCTAGTTTCTGCCAACTCGGGGGGAGGGGGTTGACCACAATGTCCTACTGTCCCCAATAGCCCCAAGTCAGAGACTTTTTATGTGGCTGAGGGTTGCACAGAGTCCCCATGGTTCTCTTTGTCCCTCAGCGAAACTGGTGTTGTCTTTTTTTTTTTTTTAAATTAAATCTTTATTGTTCAGGTTACATTTGTTCCTCTTTTTTTCCCCCCCATAACTCCCCTCCTCCCAGTTCCCGCCCCACCCTCCGCCCTCACTCCCCACCCCCTGTCCTCATCCATAGGTGCACGATTTTTGTCCAGTTTCTTCCCGCATCTCCCATTCCCCTTTCCCCGCCAAGAATAGTCAGTCCATTCCCTTTCTATGTCCCTGATTCATTATAATCACCAGTTCATTCTGTACATCAGATTATTTATTCACTTGATTCTTAGATTCACTTGTTGATAGATGCATGTTTGTTGTTCACAATTTGTATCTTTACCTTTTTCTTCTTCCTCTTCTTAAAGGATACCTTTCAGCATTTCGTATAATACTGGTTTAGTGGTGATGAACTCCTTTAGCTTTTCCTTATCTGTGAAGCTCTTTATCTGACCTTCAATTCTGAATGATAGCTTTGCTGGATAAAGTAATCTTGGTTGTAGGTTCTTGGTATTCATCACTTTGAATATTTCTTGCCATTCCCTTCTGGCCTGCCAAGTTTCTGTTGAGAAATCAGCTGACAGTCGTATGGGTATTCCCTTGTAGGTAATTGAGTCTCTTTCTCTTGCTGCTTTTAAGATTCTCTCTTTGTCTTTTGCTCTTGGCATTTTAATTATGATGTGTCTTGGTGTGGTCCTCTTTGGATTCCTTTTGTTTGGGGTTCTCTGCGCTTCTTGGACCTGTAAGTCCATTTCTTTCACCAGGTGGGGGAAGTTTTCTGCCATTATTTCTTCAAATAGGTTTTCAATATCTTGCTGTCTCTCATCTTCTGGCACCCCTATTATTCTGATGTTGGTACGCTTGAAGCTGTCCCAGAGGCTCCTTACACTATCTTCGTATTTTCGGATTCTTTTTTCATTTTGCTTTTCCGGTTGGGTGTTTTTTGCTTCTTCGCATTTCAAATCTTTGGCTTGATTCTTGCGCTCCTCTGGTCTGCTATTGGGTGTAATATTCTTTATTTCCGACCGTGTATGCTTAATTTCTAGTTGTTTCTTTATCATAGCATCGAGGGTCTCATTAGTTTTCGTGAGGCTCTCCAGAAGTTTATTGCAAGCCCTCAAAATTGCGTTTTTTAGCTCTATATCCTCCATTTCTGTCATGTTTTTTTGTCTCCGCATTTTTTATGCTTTCTTGGTGCACCCCCTAGTGGTCTTTGTGCGCAGTCTTGTTCTAGTTGAGCCTTGATTGTTGTAGTTAATACTAGAGGGATTTGACCACCAGGCCGACTGGCTGTGAGAATCAGCTGTGTCTGCTGCAGTGGGAAAACTTCTGTCCTCTGGGGGGGCGCTAATCTAGCCTTTGCCTGCGGCGATCCGGCAAATGGCTCTGCGCAGGGCTTGGGCGGGGCGGGCTCAACAGGGCGGGCGGAGGGAGCCGTTATGGTGCCCTCAGTCCTGTTCCCAGAGGCTCTGCTTCTCAGAACCCCCGGAACCGCTGCAAACCTCGGAGGGAAAGCTGCCTTCCAACTGATGCCAGACACTCCCGCTTCTCCCGTTTGGGTCCGAGTCCCCAGCGATTCGCCCGTATCTGGAGCTCAGAGTCTGAGACTCCCCCCTGACCGAAAACGACAACCGCGCTCTCAGCCACCAGCCCGCTTTGCGCGCGCACCTCCGCACCTGAGTTTTTTCCACACTGCGCCTCCTCTGAGCCTCGGTGTGCTGTTATTTTTCCTTCTAGTTGAAGAGTCTCTCCTCAGCCAGCCTTCCTGTGGTTCTGGGTGATGTCCGTTCCGTCTTTTAGTTGTATTTTTGAAGTGGTTGTTTGCGGCAGCAGTCTCCGGTGTTTACCTATGCCGCCATCTTGGTCTCTCCCTGGTGTTGTCTTCTAAAGCAAGGTGGCAAGGGCTATGGAAAACTTGGACTGAAATAGCCTATGTAGTGAAAGCAGGGGCAAGAAATGATGATGTTGGTCTCGTGGCAAGTGATGAATGAAAAGTGAGAGATTGAATGCCCACTCCTGCCCCCACCCCCAGACTGAGCCCATCACCGGGCCAATCCCACGTATTTCACTATGGAGTTTGTGCATTTTAGTTAGTAGAAAGCCCAGGTGTCTTGATGCTTGCTTCGCTTGACACTGTGGGTTTTGGTGGAAAAGAGTATGGGGTTCCAGTCTCAGCTCAGCCAGCCAAGTGTCCAGAAGCCCCTCCTCTCTTGTCTCCTTCTCTGGGGATTGAGCCAGATGATGTTGGATGTCCTCTCTGGCCACACATTTGGGGATTCCATTGATTATCTCCCGGAGGGGTTGTAGGGAAGTATAGGTTGTGCACATGTAGGAAATCCTAGTAGAGCTCTGGTCAGAAAGAACAGCTCGGAGGAGTCCTGAAACCACCCTGCTCCTTCTCGCAATGGTTGAAGGAGCCCATGCTGCTCTCGCTCCTCTGGGCCCTCTTTGTGGCAATCAAAGCCCTTCTCGACCCAGCCCATTCACTAGCTCTGGCCTCACACTCTGACTTCCCACATGTATTCACTTTGTATTTCAACCATTCTGGGCCAGCTGTGGGTTCCCCCAAAAGCACTGAGTGCTTTAATTCACCTGGGCTTTTCCACATGCTCTTCTCTCAGGCTAAGATGTCTCTGGCTCCCGGATCTCCCCCTGTCAGATTCTAACTCATCATTTAAGACCTAGCTCAAAGCGCCCCCATCTCCAGAAGAATTCCGGACACCGCATGCCCACAGAACGCTGGTCATAATGCCATGATAGCATCTCTCAGTCTAATTTGTATCAGAGGCATGTATCCATCTTTCCCCCTCCATCAGGTTACAATTAAATGGCACCTTATTTATTTCTTAGATGTTTAACATAGCACCTGGCATGTTCTTGGTGCTCAACCAGTGGGCATTAAATTAAACTGAAGCATTTTTCTATTGGTTTGACCACAAACAGGCCGCACCTAGAGCTCATGAAATAGTGGTCACTCCTTGGTACAGCTAGGGAGGAGCTGGGAAGAAGAGGGACGCTGACTGGGCATATCTCTCGCTACCTGCATGGCCATCTGCCATGCTCTCTAAAGGTTAGTGTCAACTTTGGCTCTGAGTAAAGCTCATGAGTTCTGGGGAAGTGCCCAGGCTGATAAGGCAGATCACCAATTTCCAGGATCACTTATTGTTTGAGGAAGGACAGGAGCAAATACTTACTTAGCACCTGCTGTAGGGCTAGACCTTGAATCTACTCATGTAATCCCACAACCTTTCTGTGAGGTAAGCACTGTGATGCCCATTCTACAGATGAGGAAATAGAGGCTCTGAGTTTATGTAATGGCCATCTGCCATGCTCTCTAAAGGTTAGTGTCAACTTTGGCTTCTGAGTAAAGCTCATGAGTTCTGGGGAAGTGCCCAGGCTGATAAGGCAGATCACCAATTTTCAGGATCACTTATTGTTTGAGGAAGGACAGGAGCTAATACTTACTTAGCACCTGCTGTGGGCTAGACCTTGAATCAACTCATATAATCCCACAACCTTTCTGTGAGGTAAGCACTGTGATGCCCATTCTACAGATGAGGAAATAGACTCAGAGAAGTTCAGAACTTCCCCAAAGGAGGCTCAGTCAGTAGCAGAGAGCAAGGAATGGAACTCCCCTGTCCCTCCTCTTTCCCTTCCACAACACTAGTTGGTGACCAGGAACTTAACTTCACAACCAGTGAAAACCCCAAAGTAAAAAGCCTCTGTTACCACCACATCAGCAAAAATGGAAGCCCCAATGGGGTCCATATACTACTCCCTTCTGAATCAGTTTTCATGAGTGTTTCTGATTGGTGGGGAGTAGGTCACCTGTCCATATCCTAGCTGCAAGGGAGGCTGGGAGTTTGAGTTCTTGATTTCTATTTGGGAAGGCAGAACCATAACTAGGGAGTTTCCTATAGAAATAAAGGCTATCCATAGACAATGGAAAGCTATGAATGTGACGGACGTCCACTTCACTTACCCTAGATGCCTGAACACATTCCTCTTTCAAATCCTGTCCTTTCTTAAAATGTAGTTTGAAGAAAGAATTTTTATTACACAATTTTTGAGATATAATTTACATAACTTACACCTATTCTAGTGTAAATCTCTAGGGGTTTTTACAAATGCACACAGTTGTGCAACCACTACCACAAGCATGATGCAGTATGTAACAGTTTTATTCCCTACCCAAAATTCCTTCATTCTCATCTGTAGGCGACCCCTTCCTCCACCCCCAGCCTCTGGAAACTACAGACCTGGTTTCCATCTATAGTTTCTGGAGCAGATTTTTAAAGCAAAGAACAAAAATGGAACTGATGAGATTCTACCTGTAAATACCAATGCATGTAAACCAGAGGCTCCTTCTCCTTGGCTTCCGTCCCAGAGGTGGAGAAAGACATGGATTATTGCAAATCGAGTCAAATGGTCAAAAGTATAATTTCCTTTCAAATGTCAGGGTTGAAACTTTAAGCAGGAAGAAGGATGAGGTAACTGTTGTGGCTCCAGCTCACTGTGTAGGAATTGCCACTTAGAGTGACAAGCAAGTAGCACCTCCCACAAATGCAGTGCTGCCCACAGATCCATGTGGAGGGACGCCCGTCTCTAGCCTTCTACCCGAATCCCTGTCATGTGAAGAACTGGCCCAAGTGGGTCTGTGTCTCCACTTCTGTGTCCTGTTCCAGGTCCAGGATCCAGAAACCCCTAGGCTCAGGAAGTGGCCCAAAGTGGCTTTTTATGGGGGTGAGGATGTGTAGACAGAGCTTAGCTGGCAGCCTGGGGGGCTAGAAAGAGAAGGGGAATGAGCTACAAGCCCAGGCTGGGGCCCAGGAGTCTGAGAATTATACATTTGAACGTGGCCTTCTAGCTCATTATGAAATATATTTTTCATTATGGAAATATATATTTTCAATACGGGATAGAACCCATTTTATTGAACAGTCTATTAGCTTGGTTGGAATGTCAGTATCTGGGCCTATGGTATGTATTATGAAATATATTTTTCATTATGGAAATATATATTTCAATGCGGGATAGAATCCATTTTATTGAACAGTTTATTGGCTTGGTTGGAATGTCAGTGTCTGGGCCTATGGTATGTAGGTCTCTGTGGGTACTCTTGCCTGGGCCCTGCAGGCCTACATGAGTCTAATGAGCTTTCTCAGAGGTAGGCACCAGAGTTCCCTGCAGGCCAGGCTCCCTGGTGGCAGCCCTGTACCCTGTACCTCCTCTCTCTTGAGGAGGTGAAAGAGGAAGAGAAGGAAACATTTACTGATGATGCCTATGTGCCCGAATCTGACCTGGGCCCTTTCTCTCATAGTGTCTCATTCATGTCTCTCAAATACCCTGCCACGTGGGCATATCATTGCTCCAAACCCAGCAGTCTCCCATGTTGCTGTCAGCGAGTTCCAACTCGCTTCTGCTCTGCCCCCACCAGGATCCCCAGGGAGCAAGGAGCCTGTCACTGAAGTGGGTCAGAATGAGGCCTGTGCCACTGCTTTGGAGTGTGTGGACCCTTATGTTTCCAGAACCTTCTCTCTGGCTGAGCCTATCTTTGTTCCAAAGCAGAAAAGGGCAAGGTGCGGGTACCTAAGGCAGGAAGAGTGTGAAGACTCAGGTAAAGAAGGTATCTCTGCTCTGGAACAGGAGGAAGGCGGAGAGGGGGAGGGTTCGGTACAAAGAACTTTGGCTTTTGAGTAAGTTCTGGTTTCAAATCCAGGTCCCACCACTGACTGTCTAATTTTGTCCGAGTTGCTTAACTCCCCAGACCTCAGTTTCACTATCTGAGAATGTGTGATCGATCACAGGGTTTTTTCTATGAGTCCCTGTGAGGATGAAATGAAATGGAATCAGTGGGGTGCCTGCCCCCCAGCAGGTTTTCAACTGCGCTCACGTCTCCCCTTCTTCCTCTTGTTGACTGAATCGCCGGAGCCCGTTTTGAGCATTTTGTAGGTTTCTACAGCTGAGAAATCTAAAAATAAACTTGAATTATGGTGGGTTGAGCGTAGAGGTCCCTGGTAGGTACTTATGTGTAAATAGCAGAAGTGAAAAATAAAAAAAGGGCCATTTCATTTCTAAGCATTTGAAACTTGAGTTGAAGAACCCCCATCATGTGGGCGTCCCCCAGCGGAGTGGCGGGGGTGGAAAGGGGGCGGTTTGGTATTTTTTCTTTGTTGTTTTTGTTTTTGTTCTGTGATGATGTGGGGACTCTCCAGGGACATGTGTCACAGAGCTGAAGGCATGGCCGGTGGGAAATTTGATTCTGTCCCTGACGTAATAGGGCAGAATTTGGGAAAGGGGGGACTGTCGGTCAACAGGTGAAAAACGAGACCCAAGACTCAAAGGTTCCAGGATTGTCATACCCTTCTTACCTCCCTGCTCCGAGTCATAGCTGGGCAAGTTCCTTAATTCATTTTCAGTGAACTTCTGAAGAAAGGTCACCTTGCCTTATTCCTGAAACGCTAGTACGTCAGAGACTTGGTTTAAAGGGTGTGTGTGTGTGTGTGGTGGGTTATAGACACTCATGAAAATAGAAGGCAAGAGGCTGGCTAACTTGAGTCACAGGTTTTTCTTCTTATTGTTATTTTTAATGCGTTCCTATCCCTCAAGTCTAATTTTTCACTATTCCTACTATCCATGTTTTATAGGCTCAATGAGATGTCCTTGGTGGGATGTCATGCTCCTTGGTGGGAGATCCAGGACTCGAACTGGCTGTCTCCTTCTTTACATAAGGCTCCCATTAGCCATCCTAGGAATGGTGTGTAAGTTGAGCTCGGGACCTGAGGCCTGGGGAATCCAGGTTATCCCAGCGTTGGCCCTGTGAGCTGGACTTCTGCAACTCTGTTTTTCAAATGAACATAATGACATGATATGCCATGGTTGTTATTTTTTTTTTCAGAGAGGAAGGGAGAGGGAGAGAGAGCTAAAAACATCAATGATGAGAGAGAATCATTGATTGGCTGCCTCCTGCACGCCTCCCACTGTGGATCGAGGCCACAACCCACAACTCAGACATTTGCCCCAACTGGGAATTGAACCATGACCTCCTGGTTCATAGGTTGATGCTCAACCACAGAGCCACACTGGCCAGGCATGGTTGTTATTATTATTATTTAGAGGAGTGAATAATCCAAACAGAAACATAGTAATTCCTTCTTGGTATTTGCATTGATCTAGAAGTCTCTGAAGGTGACTTTATGGGGAATGAAACCAAGTTGTTTACTGCTCCCCCTGCAAACAGCCAGAGGGAAGGGTTTTAAGCTGCCCTGTGGGGCTGTGGGATAGATCTAAGGACAAGCTTCCTGACTGTAGGGGGTTAATAAATGTAGGAGTTGTAACACCTTTGCAGCCCCCGGAGAATATCTCAGTCTTAGTTCACCAGAGCCTGTCTTCATCCTGCTGGAGCCAGTTCAAATGCCTCCCCTCAGACTAGCCAGCATTGCCACGAGGAATCCTGGACTTTTCCTCTCTGCTCCACAGTGTGACTCTGGCACCTCCAGTGAGCACCCATGTTGTTCTTCCTGACTTAAAGCCAAGCCCTTGAACTCCTCCTTCCCCTGAGATCTCAGAGGGCTGCGATGCCGTCCCATCTCTGTCACCAATACCTCAGGCAGCCCCTGGTTCATGGTGCTCACCAAGGATGTGCTGAACTTCACAACAAGGAGTCCTTGGGGTTTTAAAAAACGTGTTAAATTCGAAAATCTCAATCTCCACTGTCAGCATGCATAAAAGCAGGTATTCTCACTTTCTGTTGGCAGGAATGTAACCAGGTTCAACTTTTCTGGAGAGTAATTTGAATTACTTAGAATTTTGATTGCCTTTTGAGCATATTGTTTTCTTTTATTTTTCTTCCCCTCCCTGCCCCTCTCCTTTCTTTTCTTCCTAAGGGGTTAGTGAATGGCCTTGCATAAAGATATTGCTATTATTATATTCATAGCAATGTTTTGTTTTTTTTAAAAAAACAATAGCAAAATTGGGACCAATATTAATATGGATTTGTTTAAATTGTGGTTGATATATGTGATAGAATATCATGTAGCCATTCCAGTGGATGATATATGAATACTTGTTAACCAAAAAAGCAAAATGACAAAAGCCGATTATAAAATAGAAAGTGTGATTCCAACTTTGAAGAAACCATAAGGATATATCCACGGGGAAACACCTGGAAGCATTTACACCTAAATGTTTAACCTTTTATTTGGGGGGTGGGATTTTAACTTTCCTTTTTTTCTTCTTCTCTGAATGTTCTACAATGAACATATATTCTGCTTAGAACATGGACTCCTTGCTCCTCAAATTTTGAAAATTGTAGAAACCAAATCAAAATACAGGAAGCCAGAGTCGGAAGAGCTGTTGGAAGTCCTGCGGGCCAGAGGTTCTCAAACTTGGCTGCGCATTAGAGTCACCTGTGGCGCTTTCAAAACTCACACCAGCGATGTTCAGCTCAGTCCGCACCTGATGCCAACAAACAGACATGTCCAGGATGGATCGGGGCATCGAAGGGCCGCCCATCTCCCCAGGTGATTCTACTTTGAGAACCGCTGCTGTCCACACGTAGCTATTTAGGTTTAATTAACATTAAAGAGAAGAAAAGGAGATGACAAATTCAGTTGCTTAGTCACACTAGCCACATTTTCAGCGCTCCATAGCCCTGTGTGGTTAGGGGCTGCCATACTAGACAGTGTAGCTTAGATCTACCCTCAGTTTTCAGCAGAGGAGACCTGGCAGGTGTGCGCCCTCCTTATAGCAGGCCTGATGCTCCGGGCCTGCCTGCAGTCACTATGTGCCTAGAACAGACCTGCCCGGCCACCGGTATCTGTGTGCCTAGAAAGCTCCTCTGCTTCCTTGGCCTACCCTGTCCTCCTCCTTGAACTTGGGCAAGTTTTGTGCCACAGAATTCTTTCCACGGGCTGGAGGCCTGGCCAGGCCACCAGGCGAGCTGTTGACATGGAATCCAGGCGCGCGGCGGCCGGCAGAGCAGGGCTGAGTGTTTTCCACGGCTGAGAAAGGTGAGTGAGCCGAGGCAGAATAACAAAAAGCCACTTCAAAACACACCAGAAAAAGTCAGAAACCAGAGACAATCCGAGGTCTGACAAGAGAGCAAAAACAAGTCACGGGGGAGCCTGTAGCCCTGATGGTTTCGAGACTGTCTGTCGTGGTTGCTGACTTGAGAACGGGCCTGTCCCAGTTCTGAGAGGAGGTGGGAGCTGAGGCTGTGGGGGCTCAGAAACCTCACCTGAGTTCTGAGAACAGTGCCACCTGGGTGGCGGGACAGTCCCTGGGCGGCTGTGTCTCTGGGAAGACAGCGGGGTGTGGGAATGGCAGGGCCAGGCTGGCTGGAGGAGAGTGTGGGGAAGCGGCATCCTCCCTGGCCCCGGGCTCCTGGGCCTGCTGCCTCAGAGCCTGAGGCCCCCACGGACACAGTGCACTGGGGAACTCAAAGGCCTACGGCCACTCCTTCCAGGAGGTTCCTCCTCAGGACCCGACCATGAAGACGCCAAGCCAGAAAGGGAAGCCCAGGGCTCCCTCACCTCACCCCGTTTCCCAGGCTCTGCCCCAGGGAAGCGAGCCCGGGGGGTTGGAGGGCTGGAGCTCCAGTCCCGAGCTCTGTCCCCTTTCTTGCTGTGTGACTCTGGGCAGGTCCGTTTATCGCTCTGGACCTTCGTTTCCTGACCTGTAAGTTGTAGGGTTGGTCCAGACCAGTCATTTTCAGCCGGTGGGCTGCAAGAAATTTTACAACATGCAATACCTGACTATTTAGCCAGGGGCACTGACCTCTTTTCCCTCAGACTCAAAAAGAAAGATATTGACAACAGCCAACACAATAGCCATCGAGTGTGAATGACAACATTATACCGATTTTATGGTCAGATTGGCAAAATATATATTTTTGGTGTGCCACAGAATTTTAGTCATGAATTTATGTGCCATGAGATGAAGAGAGTTGAAAATCGCTGGTCTAGCGGCTAGCCCAATGGTTCTCACCTGGGCTGTGTATTGGAATAACCGAGTGAGCTGCAAAAGTAGACAAAACTCTAATTGTTCTGGGATACAGCCTGGGCATCAGGATTTTTCAAAGCTCCTTAGCAGGGGTCCTCAAACTACGGCCCGCGGGCCACATGCAAATACAAATATTGTATTTGTTCCCATTTTGTTTTTTTACTTCAAAATAAGATATGTGCAGTGTGCATAGGAAGATGATTCTAGTGTGTGGCCAAGATTGAGAAGCACTGGTCTACCCAGCGCTTCTCAGGTGTAGGGTGTGTAGGCGTCCCCATGTTAAAACTCAGATTCTAATTCCTTAGGTCTCGGTGATGCCCAGGGACCACACTTGGATAAGTCTGTCTTTAAAGTTCACATCACTCTAACCAGCAAGCTCAGCTGCAAGCTCCAGCAACTCAATGTGTTTTGGTAGCTGGTGGTAGTTGTGTATTTTGCCAATAGACACCCTTCTAAGTTCTTTCTTTTTCTCCCCTCTCTCATTTGAATTCTCACTCATCACTTGAATTCTTACTGGATGCTATGGGTGTGAATGAAACAGGAATCTTTCCTTCAAGGGCAGAAATTGAAAGATAAAGTCAGACTGTGGCTCGAGTTCAAGGTGAAGCAGAGGCCACTTTTATTGGGAAGGTTGGAAGACTCCATGTAGCTCAGTGGTTCTCAACCTTCTGGCCCTTTAAATACAGTTCCTCATGTTGTGACCCAACCATAAAATTATTTCCGTTGCTACTTCATAACTGTAATGTTGCTACTGTTATGAATCGTAATGTAAATATCTGATATGCAGGATGGTCTTAGGCGACCCCTGTGAAAGGGTCGTTCGACCGCCAAAAGGGTCGCGACCCACAGGTTGAGAACCGCTGATGTAGCTGATAATGATAGTTAACAAATATTGAGCCTCCACTTCTGCTGGGCCCTATTTAAATGCTTTACTCGAGTTATTTAGTCCTCACAACACCCCCTGGTAAGTACTGATAATGTTCCCCAGTTTACACACGAGGATGCTGAAGCTTAAAGAGAGTCAGAGGTTTTTGAAGCAAGGCGCAGTGCTGGGACTTGAACTCAGGTCTCTGTGTCAACTACTAGTCACATAAGGGCTTGGGCAGTCTTTGAGCTCCATGCCTGACCAGACCCAACCAGATGCAACCAGACCCAGGCTCTTGGCACTAAGTTGTTGTTGGCAGGGAAAGGGGTGGGATGGGATTTTCGTGAGTTTGGTCTACTTAAGTACCTCTCTGCTTGCCTTCTATATTTCTCCAACCAGCAAAGGGCAGGTGGTAACAGTTTTCCCCCAGCCCCCTGGCCCAGGCCTCAGGGCCCTTGCACGGAGACCTGGGTTCATACTTTCTCCGTTCGGCTGCCTGTCCCAGCCTAAATCTCTGCTGCCTGCATCTTTTTCTACTTGCACCTTTCCTTTTCTCCAGGGGAGCAGGCAGTATATCCAGCTTTATGACTGTTTTAACTTCTTTGTATAAGCTTGTCCCTTACTAAGAGCCGTCTTAGACTATTCCCCCCTCCAAACAGTGCTACACAGAAGGTCATCTGAGACGGTCACGACTGCTGCAAATTCTAAACTTCTCGGATTCTACTGGGTTCTTAGTCAACAGCCCAACCCAACAGTTTTTCCAACTTGACTCAACCCATCTTGTCTCACCTCCCGATATCGGGGCTACAGGGCTGGGGTGGGGGTGGCGGATGAGGAAGAAGGAATGGAGACTTCTTTGTTGCCCCCCTAGATCTTGAGTTCCTGGAGACAGAAACCTTGTCTTTTCACTGTTGTATCCCCAGGGCAGGACATGGTGCCCGGCAGAGCGATGCCCGGCATCGTCATGTTGATCTGATTACTGAATGAAGGTGACCCGGGTGCGTTGCCTTAGTGCATAGAATGAGCAGCAGCGCTGACGGCTCGTCCTGCTTGGCCCCTCAGGTAGGAGAGTCACCTGGCACAGCTCCAGCTTGTGAAGGCCCCCGAGCCTGCGGGTACAGTTACTGGGAAATCTGTCTCTTTCATCTTCTCAGATTCTGCAGCTGCTCAGGAAGAACGAGGTTTTCTGACAGAGCCCGACCCCTTGCCATGCGGGGGGAGCTGTAGAAGGCAACTCTGAGAGCAGTCGGCCCCGTACCACTTAGGCAGCCCCGAGATTGTAGAATGGGAGACCCCTGGAGAGAAGAGACCCTTTTCTCTTCTTTACCTTCCAGAGAAAGGATCATCTCATTGTAGTATATGTTCTTAAAACTGTGTCTGGATATCTGGCCTTGGAGACTGGGAAGAGAAAAGTGAAGGGTTCAGTGCCTCTGCAGATGGTTTTTGTCCTGTAATTAAAAAAGAAAGGCTAGTTTGGGTCAGTGGATAGAGTGTCAGCCTGCGGACTGAAGGGTCCTGGGTTCGATTCCCGTCAGGGGCACATGCCCGGGTTGCAGACACTCAATTCCACTTAGTAGGGGGTGTGCAAGAGGCAGCTGATCAATGATTCTCTCTCATCATTGATGTTTCTATATCTCTCTCCCTCCCCTTCCTCTCTGAAATCAATAAAAGTATATTAAAAAATGCAAAGAAAAAGAGATCAGATATGTACTGAGGAGCCAAATGTGCTCAAGAATCCAAAGTGACTTCGCATTGATCAGTTGGACCCGGCCATGGAAATGTTCCTGTTTATTCAACTTGTGTACTTACTTAAGAAAACGTTGTCAAACCAACTCCCTAAGACTCCCTCTTGTCTCTTGAGTCTTACGAGAAACCAGCCAATGAGAGGTGTGCCCTCATTGCTGAGGTGCCCGCTCCACTGGGAGGGGGTCCGGCAAGAGAAAGAAGTTAAGAGAGGCCACCCCCAAGTTCCAGCTCTGGATTAGGATAGGTGCTGCTCTTGGCATCACATTATTATAGACCCAGGCCTCTTTCTCTGGATTTCCCAGGGACCTGTGTGGTTAATCCATTCACACCACCTCTTCTGAATGATCCATCCCAGGGGCATGTAAACTGGCGATTGGCGCTGTTTCTGTCCCCTCCTTCAACAAATAACTGCTTTTTAAAATTTGAATTGCCGGGGTTAGAGCTTTGGGTTGTGTGGGGTCATGAGCTGGGCCTGGGAGAATGGGGTTAATTAATTTTTCAATTTAACAAACATCTCTACTTAAGTGTCCATCGGCTCCCATGACTTTTATCTATATACTAGAGGCCAGGTGCATGAATTCATGCATGGGCGGGGTCCCTCAGCATGGCCTGCGAGAATTGGGCCGAAACCGGCAGTCCAATGCCTCCTGCTGCTCCTGCCTGCTGCTCCCACTCATCCTGGCCCCGCTGCGCCTGCCCTCACACCCAGTCAGTCCTGATTGAGAGAGGCTAGTGCTGCCACAGTGGCACTTGCCAGCAATGAGCCCTGCGTCTGACACCGCCGAGGGGCATGGCGGGGGCGGTGGCTGGGACACTATTGGCCACTATTGCTGGGCAGTGGGACGCCCTTGTTGGCCCGGATCCAGACCCATACTGCTGACATTCACGCTGGTTGTTGGGAGCCACCTGGCCGCCGCTTTTATATGGTTTCTTCCTTGCGGAGCATCTAGGGAGGGGAAGCGGACAGGGTTCCTGAGGCTGACTTCGAGGAGGCCGGGGCACTGTCGGGATTGTGCTGGCAGCACCGGTCCATAGGTTCCTGGCCTGTTCTCCAGAGATTGGACCCGCAGGACTACTGAGGGAGTGAGTGGCTGCTGCCGGGCTGGGCTGGTGGGCCGCCAGGACAGGTCAGTCAGGTGAGCGGCACTCCCGTTGTGGGAGTGCAGTGACCACCAGGGGGCAGCTCCTGCATTGAGCGTCTGCCCCCTGGTGGTTGGTGTGCACCATAGTGATTGATTGTTCAGTCGCTTAGGCTTTTATATATATAGATTGTCGACTTTTAAACTTATTTTTTTGCTTTGACCTCTCTCCTTAACACTAAACTCACATGGCTAACAACAACAACAAAAAGAGTGAAAGAGAATGGAAATTGCATGCGAAACGATTGAAGTTAGCCTACAGGAGTCATTCAGCAATACATATTCAGTGACTCCATTTCCCCGGGCAGAAGTTGAGGCACAGGATGGGCTGTGATTTGCCTAACGTTTCATAGAAAATTAGTGGCAGCATTGGGACCGTGGTTTCCCCCTCAAAGCCCTGGATAGAGCCTTAAAGCCATGGCAATGTAATCTATTCGTATCCTCTTGGATTGCTATTACTGGGCACAATCTGCTTTCTCAGAAGACCGAGCTACTCACGGGCAGGGGCCTCCACTGTATCCTTGCACCTCCAAGACCATTGATTCGCACCTACCGGGGGCACAGATGGGTGTGGGAGTTGAATGGGTGGTTAAATCTGACTTTCGAGACTCTTAGCCGTAAACAGCACTGAGGCAGGCTGCCCCACCCCATCCTCTCCACTCAACTATGTCCAAAACGATGTACCTCAAATCTCACCATAATTAAGAAGACTTTTCAGACCAACTTAGTCTCTGGATTTTGGTGCAATTCCTGTCTGTTTTACTTTCACTTAGCACCCC
Source organism: Myotis brandtii (assembly GCF_000412655.1). NCBI lineage: Eukaryota > Metazoa > Chordata > Mammalia > Chiroptera > Vespertilionidae > Myotis > Myotis brandtii. Next base: position 4,322,181 of record NW_005355708.1, on the reverse strand, counting down.
CTATGTACTCATTTACGTGGGGTGGGAGCAGTGTGGCATATTGGTTCTGAGTCTATGGGTATAAATTAGGTCCCAGCCCCACCATTTTCTAGATGTGTGATCTCAGGTAACTCCTCTGAACCGTAATGTTCTTATTTGCAAAATAGGTCTGGTAAGATCTCCTCCCTCTTAGGCTCACAGTGAGGGTTAGTTGAGACAAGTCATGCAAAATGTTTCGTGTGGTGCCAGGCACTTGGTGCGTTCTGGCTATTATTCTTATACGTTTCCACAACTAAAGTGTTTTGTCTCTGCACCTTCTCCAAGGATGGTTGCCTCACCTGTGAACCAGAGGAAATAATATGCAATCTTGGTGGATTGTTATGACAACCAAATGCGAGAATACATATAAAAAATGCTTTGTAAATTCTTAAGGTTTGGGTGTGAAGTGTGACTGCCTCCAAGATTACATAGTTTGTAAGAGGTGTTGCCCTCCTGGAACAACCACACCCGCCAACAAAACACATACACACACCACCACCACCACCACCACCACCACCACCACCAGGAAACATCTAGGTAGTCTGACCCCTACTGGCATTCTAGGGAAGTTTATTTTTGGTTATTTCAATAACCACTCATTGAGTCCTCCAGGCCGTCTGAGCGAAAAGTGCTGGAGTGGAAAAAAATGAATGAGACATGGACTTCATCCTCAAGAAGTTTACAACATAGCAGGGAGAAGTGTGAGCAAATGTTATTCTAAATGAGGCTGAATGACACAAAAGAAGGAGCAACAGAAGGACTGAAGGAGGGGAAATTTGGGAGTGAGAGGTGGTTTCATGGCTGGATTGGCATTTGAGCTGGTCTTTGAATGATGGGCAGTGTATTACTTTGCGTGGCTGCCATAACAAAATACCCCAGATGGGGTGGTGTACGCATCAGAAATGTCTTTTCTCACAGACTGGAGGCCCGGAGAGAGAGCGAGGTGTTGGCAGAGTTGATTTCTTCTGAGACTCCTCTGCTTGGCTTGCAGATGGCTGCCTTTCTCACGATGTCGTCACATGGTCATTTCTCTGTCTGTGCTGTCTATGTCCTAATCTCATCTTCTTCTAAGGACACTAGTCATATTCGATTAGGGCCTACCCATGTCACTTAATCTGATGTGAGTTACCTCTGAAATACGTTCTGAGGTACTGGGGGTTAGAACTTGAACGTATTAATTTTTTGCAGGGAAACACATTTTAGCCTATAATAAGTTGGATGTTTTTATCCTCACCCGAGGATATGTTTACTGATTTTAGAGATAGAGGAAAGAAGAGAGAGAGAGAGAGAGAGAGAGAGAGAGAGAGAGAGAGAGAGAAACATTGATGTGAGAGAGAAACATTAATCGGTTGCTTCCTGTATGTGCCCTAATTGGGGATCGAACCAGAAATCTAGGTATGTGCCCTGACCAAGAATCAAACACCCCCCCCCCTTTTTTTTGGTGTATGTGATGATGCTCCAACCAACTGAGCCACCTGGCTAGGGGATTTTAAAAAATATTTGTTTATTTATTGATTTTTTTAAAGATAGAGATCAATTTGTTGTACCCACTTATTTGGGTACAACATTGGTTGATTCTTGTATGTGCCTTGACCAGAAATCGAACCCACAACCTTAATGTATCAGGTGATGCTCTAACCCACTGAGCTACCCAGCCAGGAACTTCACATTTGTTCAATTACGAAAGTACTCCTAAAATGCAAAATGTTGAAAAGCACAAAATGGAAAATAAAACTACTTAAGAGATAACCATATCTGTTCAATCTTTTAAAAAATGAATATATACCTTTGAAAAAGACTTTATACTTTATAGCACCTGCTGTTTTATAACCTGCTGTTTTCACTTGATAAATATATCACGAACTTTCCTCTTTGCCACGAACTATTCTTCCACAATGCCACGCTTAATGGCTGCATACCTGCTTATTATAAGGATATATTCAATCGCTGGATGGTGAGATTTTGATTAGCCAAGACTGGGGTGGAGAAGAAATAGCCTTATGGGAGGGACCGATATGAGCTCCAAGAGCAAAGTAGTTGGTTACACTTCAGCAAACTTGAATCAGCCAAAGATTTCTCAGAATCAGGTGAATTACACTTATAAAAATGTATAATGTTTTGTCTGTGTGTGGGAAGAGACTGTGGATGCCAGGGTGCTTCTGAGAAGTCCCGAAGGGTCCCTAGAATAAGCCAGCTGTAGAGTTTTTGTCTGATGAATCGGAATCTCTATTAGTCCCTACAGCGCAACTGAAAGTCAACGTTTGACTGAACTTGACAAACACGTAATAGTTTTAATTGAGATGCTGCTTTTTTACGAGTGGCTTTTAGGGATCAGTGATGGCTGCTTTTCTCATCTCTCACTCCCCTCTTTCCTTCCCCAATGTCCATCCCCGATGAGGAGAAGTCTTTGGTAAAACAAAGCCAAGAGACAGGGGTTTAGATAAAGATTTGTCTCATTTCACACTTAAGATTTTGAAGGATCCAAGAGGCAAGTTCAAGTTGGACCAGGAGGGCTTCTTGGGGAGAGGAAGCAGAGGGAACGGGGAGGGAGCATAATTCCAGAATGCCTGCCCACCCCTTGTGAATTTCAGATGATTCAGAGGGCTGTTCAGCAGGGGAAAATGCTTAGCCTTACTAATTTCAATAGCCGAGACTTTGACATTGTGTTTATAGAAGCCACAGTGCCCACCGTGCAAGTGGGAGAGGGAGAAAGTGGGAATGACTTCCTTGTGATTTGAGAGAGAAAGCCCTAGGACAGTTTGGGAAGCAGAGATGTGGCAACAATGTTTTTTCTAAGACAACCATTCTCCAGGGGAAAAACCAGATACCAGGTGACTTTGGGGCCCATTTTTATAGAACATGGCAACCATTTCTAAAGCGGGAGGAATCTTACCAGACCCTTTTGTTGAAGGATCGCATCCAGGGAGAGATTCGTGCTGTCCATGTCGGGCTGAGAACGGTGATGAATTTTCACAGGAGCCCACGCACTTCTCAGGAGAGCACGGGTTATATTTTGATAAAAACCTTCAACCTACCACCATGTCAAATCTATCCTTTGAACTGGATTTTAAAAATATATATATTTTTATTGATTTCAGAGAGGAAAGAGAGGTAGGGAGAGATAGAAAGATAGACAGATCAATGATGAGAGAAAATCATCCATCAGCTGCCTCCTGCATGCCCCACTCTGGGCACTGAGCCCACAACCTGGGCATGTGCCCTGACCGGGAATCGAACCGTGACCTCTTGGTTCATAGGTCAACGCTCACCACTGAGCCATGCTGGCTGGGCTGAACGGGATTTTTATTTTTTATTTTTGAACTGAGTTTTTGATGGAGAGTGGCAGGTCTCCTCCCCCGCTGCAGGGCAGGGCTGGCATTATAAGGACAAAGGCAGGCCGGCCGAGCCATCTTTTCCTGCAGAAACAGGAAAAGAATGAAGAGGATACTACCGATTAAGTATAAAATGCAGAGCGTGCGTCGTTCCTGCAATGGGGGATTTTCGAGGCTTTCTTCAGTCAGGGGTTGCACTGACAGCCCTCTCTAGTGCTGTGGGCCGGAAAGGGCTACGGAAGTGACCGCCACTTTAGTGAGGACACAGGAAAAGTGAATCTGGGAAGGTTGCCACTCACTTCAAACCTGTAACAAATCCGCAGCATGAGAAGCCCATTGAGGTCATTTGCTACAAGAAGGGATTGATCACTTAGCAACAATTCCCCTCTTCCCCCATCACGTGATAGTTTTCAGTGGGCTGGTTTTCTCCTGCATCTTGTATCTTTTTTTTAAATGAATTTTGTTGAGACTGCACTGTGTGCTTAGCTCTGTAGGATAACCACACAGCCCAGGTCTCGAAGGCAGACGCACATCCCCTCCTTCTGGGCAAGTGAATTTTTTTTTTAAGTATTTTTATTGATTTCAGAGAGGAAGGGAGAGTGAGAGAGAGAAACATCAATGATGAGAATCATCCATCGGCTCCCTGCACACCTCCTCCCACTGGGATGGAGCCTGCCACCCAGGCATGTGCCCTTGACCAGAATCAAACCTGGGACCCTTCCTTCCGCAGGCCGACGCTCTCTCCACTGAACCAAACCGGCCAGGGCGCAAGTGAATTTTTCAGTCCTTTTCAGCCCCCACTCCCAGTGCCTGGTGGGAGAGTCATGCCACCCAGGAAAGCGGGCAATGCTGCCTAAGAACAGCGCCCACTTCGCACCCGACAGTCGTCCTGGAGGCTGGCAGCCCCTGCCCAAGTGCTTGCAAAACAGCACAGCAAGGCTGACAGGCTTCGTGCTGGGAGCCAGGTCGCTGGAGAGGCAAGCGGGCGCCTGAGCAGGAAACCCGGGACGATGAGGCACCAGAGGCCCACCGTGGGCCGGGGCCCAGAGCGAGGGTGGCCGCCAGGACACTTGGCGTCATCCAATTATGCAAGCAGGTTCTACCTACTTCACTCTAATTAAAATAGGCGGGCCCGCGCCACCCAAGCGGAAGAGGCTGTCCCTGGATGCAGAGTGAGATTTGAGGACCAGGAAGCAGCAGTGCCACCTCCCCTGAACCCGTCGCAGGTGACAGAGCTGGCACCATTTCACTCTCCTAGGTCACCAGCCACTCGCCTGTTGGCCTCTCTGAAGGACACAGTTTCCCTAGGAAGGAAACAGGGCAGCACTAGTGCCTGAAGGCGCGGAAGCCCAGGGCCCCAGGGCCGGTGGGGGCAGGTGGGGGGGCTCGGGGCGAGGAGAAGGTGTGAAGGGAAAGAATAAGTGTGTACACGACACAAGGGACAGAGTTTGTCTCAGTCCCCGCTGCGTGAACTCCTTGAGAGCAGTGCCTCCTGTGTTTGGTTCATTGCTGTGTCCCCAGCATCCGGGACCCCACCTGGCACATCGGAGGAGCTCTGTACATGTTGGGTCCCTGAGTGATTCTCCAGTGTTGGGTTGAGCTAGGCTGAATGACATGGTTGCCTCCCTAGGAAGCTCTATGGGGAACAGCAGTGGTGTAAGAGTGCCCAGCCGGTGTGGCTCAGTGGTTGAACCTGAGAACCAGATCATGGTTAGATTCCAGGTCAGGGCCTATGCTCGGGTTGCAGGCTCAATTCCCAGTGTGGGGCGTGCAGGAGGCAGCCGATCAATGATTCTCTCTCATCATTGATGTTTCTGTCTATCTCTCCCTCTCCCTTCCTCTCTGAAATCAATAAAAACATTTTTTTTAAAAAGTGGTGTAAGTGTAAGGTAGGGTGCCTGTCTTTAGGTCTGGCCATCTGCTTGCCCTGTAACCACTTGGTATTCATTCATTCATTCATTCATTCATTCCTATTCCTCTGCAGTATACTGTGTGTAGTCACAGGTGGCACAAAGATGAAAGTCAATCAATATTTCTTTAAACCCATCCTGAGCCAGCCTCTGGGGTTACCATGGTGACCACAGCTGTTGGTGGGAGACAGACTGTTAACACTGTAGATGGGGAGCATCTCACTCCATCTGGAAGTGTAGGTGCCAGGAGCAGCCTCACGGAGGAGGGCAGGTGTGGCTGCACCTTGATGGCAGGCAGGTGTTCATCAGGCTGGGGTGGGGCCCGGGGGAGCATTCAGGCTGCAAGTGTCAAGGCCTAGTGTCTCTCACAGGCAGGCTGGGGCCACCTTCCCGCCACACCCCCTCCCCCATAAGCTTCGCCACCTCCCACACCCACTGCACATGTCCTTCCTCCTCGCTGGTCCCTCGTTGTTCACTCCCAGCTTGGCTCACCCCAGGCCCTGGCACCCTAGCACAGTTACGTGTCACCATTAATCCCAGTAAATGGGAAAATGGTTCGTGGAGCGTGCTGACATGATTGGTGCTGGTTTGGCTGGGGGACTGTGGCTCCCACTTAGCTGCTGCTCCTTGGTCCGGCTCCCTTGGGAGCTTGTGGTGGGAGGGGGGCAGGCTGGGCAGGAGGAGGGCATGCCTGGGTTCCCTTAGCACTGAAAGACCTGCCCACTCCCAAGAGGACCGGTGTGTGGCAGGCCCGTGTCGCCTAAGCATAACGCAGAGACAGTGTCTTGCACGGCCAGCACATGGCAATGGCACCTGCCCTTCATGGTGAAGCATCCGTGCCCAGGATGGAGGCCCTTTGCCAGGGCACTTTGGTGGCGCCTGGGACTAGGAGGGTATTTCCATCCACACAGTTTGTTTTGATCTAGTCATGCTCTCAGGCCTTGAGCCTGGAAACGTCACAACCCTATCACATGGCCGCTGCCAGGAGATCGTGTTAAAATGCATCTAGAAGGTTGTTTTGTATTCTTTAAAGCATCAGCTGCTGCTCTTGGTAGGATTTTCCCCTTCCCAGGGTGGAGAGAGAGAAGAGGAAGTGAAAGCAGGAGGGGAGAATTTGCTCTTAGCACCTCTCGCCCCGCAGGCAACAACCAAAAACCCCCTCGGGTCTGAGCAGCGCCTTGTACTTTTTGGCAGCGGGTGCCTGTCCACGGATTGCCTCATTCAGTGCTCGGAGCTCCCCGAGGTGGGAGGCAGAACTCTGAGCTGCCCCAGTTTTGCTCTCACGGGTAGACGGAAGGCTGCTGAGGCTGGAGGCAAAGGCTGGGGACTGGCTATTCCAGAAGAAGGAAGAATTCTCCCGAGCCATTCTGGAGAGGCGCTGGGGGTTTCTGAGTTTCTCTGGGAGAGCTGGTCAGAGGCACCTCCATTCTGGGGGAGAAAGGTCCGTGTGAGCGGGAATCTGCGCTGACTGTCCCCTGGGTGGCGCCTGTCACGGAAGACGGGGCCTGGGTCCCCAGCCCTGAGTTACCACCTGCGTTTCCCTCCTGTCTCCGAGATTCTAACTCTTTGGGCCTGGGCCCTGGTCTCCCTCACCTCAGCGTGGGCCCCATTTCCGACATGAGGCTTCACTAATATGGAATGAACATGTAGAAAGAGCCATCGCTGGCTCCTCGGCCTCTGTCTACCATCTTCTTTTCTGGAGAAGAGGCAGTTTGTCTGTCTGTGTCTGAGGAAGAGGTTGGGGAGAGAGCCGGGAAGGGACGTTCAGAGCAAACGCCCCAAGCACCTGGGAGAGCTGAAACCTCGTGGGGGCCAGGATTGAGGCTCTGGGGCCTCACAGCCAGGGCGACTGGAATGACAGAACAGTTTTCTGGTCTGAGCCAGGAGGCAGGGGGGTGGAGATCTTGGCCAACACGGTCCTGGCATTGTAGGAATTTGCCCAGCCTACAGGCTTGGCAGGGGGTCGCCTTTCAGGTGAGGCCCGGAGGGTTCTACTCAGGCATATTCCAGCTCCTTCTGTCTCTCTCGCGTGGGGTGAATGACAAGGAACCTCCAAGCGTGGCCACCTTTGACCCCAGAACCATGTTTCCAAATGGATAAAGCTCAGGTACAGGTTTGATCCGACAACTATTCACCTACTTCCTGCTCCTCAACCCAGGGTTCCCCGGGAGGGGCCTTGGGATCTGGGATAGGTGCTGGGGTGAGTTTTTAAAATATATATTTTTAAATTGATTTCAGAGAGGAAGGGAGAGGGAGAGAGAGATAGAAACATCAATGATGAGAGGGAATCATTGATCGGCTGCCTCCTGCACGCCCCCTACTGGGGATCGAGACCACAACCCCAGGCTTGTGCCCTTGCCTGGAATCAAACCCAGGACCCTTCAGTCCACAGGCCAACGCTCTATCCACTGAGCCACACCGGCTCGCACTGGGGTGAGAACTGAATGTGATGGGGCTTCTCTAGAGTCCCTGGAGTCTTGAATCTGGATGCATGTGCCCTTGCCCAGAATCAAACCCAGGACCCTTCTATCCACTGAGCCATACCGGCTCACACTGGGTGAGAACTGAATGTGATGGGGCTTCTCTGGATTCTTGAATCTGGACGAACAGGAAGCATCCTGTTTGAAACTTACATGACCCATCTCGCCTTTTCTGAAGTACCATGGAGTGGGGCGGGTGGTGCGTGTGAGGGGCCTTGAGGGAGGGAGCAGCCTCGGGTGGTGACTGTCCTTGGCATGGACCCACGTCTGATGCCCAGCGCTGGGCCCTCAGCAGCTGGGAACCTGTCCCCGGGGCCTCTCGCCCCTCCTTAGTCACCCGCACACACCCGAGGGCTGCAGGAAGCCGCCACTCAGCCCAGCCCGGCTGTCTCCTGCTCAGCCCAGTCTCCAGCTCTTCATTACACGGCAGCCCGGGTGTGTTATCCTTCCGAGATCACCTCCTGGAAGGACACCAGCCTCTCATTCCATCTGCCCGCCTGGGGCAGCTCAGCTAATCCGCCTTCTCTGGCCGCTGTTCGCGCTCCTGGCCTGGGTGCTCCGACGCCACCTCTGCCTCTAGTCGGGTGGGAAGATGGACAGAATAATTAAGCCCCATGAGTTGAAAGGAGACGGAACATCCCTGTATAAACGTCTGTTTCTTCTCTTCCTGGGTCGCTTCAAATGTATTAACCCAGGATTATTCGTTTTTCCTTTTGTAACAGGTTTCATCGAAAGCCGGCCGTAGTGTTTTATTTTAACTGTATTTTTTCATTAGAGTGTGGGAGGTGTGAACTTTGTAACATTTAAAGATATTTCTCCTTGTTTATTATAAAATAATGAGCTATATATATTTAAAAATATGTTTTTATTGATTTTAGAGAAAAGAGGAAGGGAGAGGGAGGGAGAGAGAGAGAGAGAGAGAAACATCAATCGGTTGCTTCCCAGATGCACCCTGATTGGGGACCAAACCCGAAATCTGGGGGAATCAAACCAGTGACCTTCCGGTGCATGGAACAATGCTGAAACCGCTGAGCCACATCGGCCGGGGCTGATGAGCTATCTTAAACCCAGTCTCGAAAAGAGAAGAACAAAAGGTACCACAAACCCAGTGGATTCAGTTTCCGTGTTTTCCCTTCCAGTCTCCAGCTGGATGCCTAGTAATCGTCCATGGGCCCGGTGCACATTTACCTTTGGGAAGAACCAAATCTGACAGTGCCTGCCTTTCCCATGTTACTACATAACCTTTCTTATACACAATATCCACTGAGTGTCAGAATCTAAAGGGTGTCCCAAAATTCACGCAAGAAGTAATTTTGATAGAAAACACAGGTTTATAATTAAAAATGGTAAATTTTTCATTGATTCACAAAGTATACAGTATAGGGTTATGTATGGAATAGCACATCGGGTAAATGGCCTCCACGGCTTTGCTGGCACATACGCAAAGCCGTGGTCTTCGTTGGTCTTCACTGTCCCTGCTCCTGGGCCATAATTGGTACTTGGTAATGCTTATCAAATTGAAGGGATTGAAATCAAAGGGCAACAGATATTAGAATCTGATTCAATCAACCAAGTAAAATTAGGCTTTTATTTTGTTGTTGTTAATGCTCACGCAAAATTCAAATCTGGTGTGAATTTTGGGACAGCCTTTATTTAACCCGCCTCCTGCGGTGGGAAATTTAATGGCTTCTTTCACGCTTTGAACCAAGGTGCTCTTTTCTGGGGTCTGTCAGTCCCTGGGGCCAGGCAGAGAAGGAGGGGGTATGGTGAGCTCTTCCTCCTCTGCTCCCCTCACGTAGCCCTGGGCCTGCCTCCTGCCACCCGGTTCCTGCCGTGCTCGGGTGCCCGTGAAAGGGAGCTGCCCCCGACGTGAGTGCATTTGGGCACCGTTGTTCATTCGTGTGGGCGCTCACTCCCTGGACTCTGACCTCTTTTGCAGACGTCTCCGTCATAAAATGAACAGCCGGGGCCAAGTCATCCCGGATCTTCATTGCTGGTGTCTGGAAGGGTTCTTAGCATAGCATGGAGGCTCGCTCACTGTTTGTTGAGAGAATGAAAGTCAAAAGAATGACTCACAGCTCATCAGGAAATACGTAGTCACCACCCCTGCCCTTTCCCCAACCTGGACAGCCACCTGACACATGGCTCTGCTGTAGGGGCCAGAGCGAGGGTGGGTTTGACTCAGGGCAACGGGCTTCTTTATTCAACAGCTTCCTTCTCTCCCCTAGGTGGGCCCTGCACCTCTTTGCTGGGAATCCTGGTCTCGATGCTCTCCGCTCCCCCACCCCCACTTCAACCATAAAGCCGTGACGGATTAATAGGGCCGGGTCCCTTTCCCATCTGCTACACGCCACTTGAGGTCACCCTTTCTTTCATGGGGGTGGCCAGCTTGTCTCAGCTTGCCTGGGACTTTCCCAGCCTGAGCACCGAAAGTCTCCACGCAGTCGCGGGTGAGTGGGACAGTTTTGTCCTAGTTCCCGGCATCCAGTTCTTACCCGTGTCCAACAGAGGGCGCCGGAGGCACACATAGGAGGCAGGTGCTTTGGGACAGGCATTCGCTGCTCTCCCCGGTGGGCGGTCACATCACACTCTAGACCAGTGGTTCTCAACCTTCCTAATGCCGCGACCCTTTAACACAGTTCCTCATGTTGTGGTGACCCCCAACCATAAAATTATTTTCGTTGCTACTTCATAACTGTAATTTTGCTACTGTTATGAATCGTAATGTAAATATCTGGTATGCAGGATGTATTTTCATTGTTACAAATTGAACATAATGAAAGCATAGTGATGAATCACAAAAACAATATGTAATTATATATGTGTTTTCCGATGGTCTTAGGCGACCCCTGTGAAAGGGTCGTTCGACCCCCAAAGGGGTCGCGACCCACAGGTTGAGAACCGCTGCTCTAGACTCGGTGTCTGCCTCCGGCCCTGAGTCACAGAACAGCCATCTCCTCCCGCTCCCAGAGGAAACGCCCCTCGCGGGGAACTGACGCCTTTTGGAGAAGATAGAGTGACCCTGGGAGGTGAGCCGGAACTCTCTCCGTTTCTTGATCCTGAGAAGGCATATCACGGATAAACCGATCGTGGCTCGTTTCGGGCTGTCAGGCTGCCCAGTGTGTTCTAGCTGTCACTATGCTGACAGCCTGGCACCCAGCCACAGCAGAGCAGGTGGGCAGACCGCCCTGAACGCCCCCATCCCCTCTGATCTCGGAAGCTAAGCAGGGTCGGGCCTGGTTAGTACTTAGTACTTGGATGGCTTGCTTTTTTTTTTCCTTCTTTCCCAATTGTATATCCACTATCCATCTTCTCCTGGTTTACAGACCTCCCTTGAGAAATTACATGGGAAATCATAAAATTTACGTTCAAAGTAGGTGGCGATAGGGGGGAGGTGGGGGGCTAGAAACGAGGGGGGGGGGGAAGGTGGACATATGTAATACTTTCAACAATAAAGATTTAAAAAAAACACAAAGTAGGCGGTGAGGGGGGAGGTGGCGGGCTAGAAACGAGGGGGGGGGGGAAGGGGGACATATGTAATACTTTCAACAATAAAGATTTAAAAAAAACACAAAGTAGGCGGTGATAATGAAAACATAATCTTGCTACAGCAATTCTAGTATGAGAGGAGAGGCACACAGATCCTAGTTTGGGCTTTAGCTTGGCTGCAGCCAACAGCAAGGCAGCTACTATGATTCGCTCTGGTTTCCTGGCGCTTCCCACGCATCAGCTCCCTGCTTTGGTGCATGAGGAGTATTCTTGTTACGTGTACAACTGGGTTGCAAGGTGTTTAGAACGGATTCGATCATGATGGGATCCCTGACCCATTCTCCTGCTTGCTCACCCTTTGTTGTTAAGAGACATACTTGGGCGATAATGACAGTTCGCTAAGTGTGCTGTGAGAACTGTTTCGTAAGGAGAGCCTGGCTGAAAACACCCAGAAAATGACTCCAACACCCACAGCTGCTACTTACAACGTGGGATGTCATCAGTGCGGATGTTTCCATGTGCACAAATGTCTGTGAACTGACTGTAGCATGCCGGTTTCCCTGTTCTGTAAAGAGAAGTTATTTATTTCCAAGCTCTTCTCCCTCTTAAAAAAATCATTAAAAAAACGGGAGGGGCCGAGACCGGTTTGGCTCAGTGGATAGAGCGTCGGCCTGCGGACTGAAAGGTCCCAGGTTCGATTCTGGTCAAGGGCATGTACCTTGGTTGTGGGCACATCCCCAGTGGGAGATGTGCAGGAGGCAGCCGATCGATGTTTCTCTCTCATCGATGTTTCTAACTCTCTATCTCTCTCCCTTCCTCTCTGTGAAAAATCAATAAAATATATTAAAAAAAACAAAAAAACAAAAAACGGGAGGGGTTGTGAGAAAAGTGTTGGTGTCTTTAGAGAGAGGCGGCAGAGAGAAGGCCGGGTGGTAGTGAGTCTGAGTTTGTGTCTCACAGGTGGAGGTGTCTGTCACCCACAGCCCCGACTGAGCCAGATCTGGGTGGGGATCCTGTCTCCACCAGGAACTGATTGTGTGATCTTCGGCAAGTTATTTATCTTCTCCAAACCTCGGTTTCTCCATCTTTAAAACAAGGATGATGTGTGTAGGAGTCCCTCATTAGGTTATAAGGGTTACATGAGATAATAGGGCAAAGCACTTAGCTCTGAGGAGGGGAGTGAGTGAGAGAGAAACATTGATGTGAGAGAGACACATCGATTGGTTGCTTCCCGCACTTGCCCCTACCAGGGCTGGGGAACTTGCAACGAAGGTACATGCCCTTGACTGGGAATCGAACCAGAGAGCCTTTGGTCCACAGGCCGGCACTCTAACCATTAAGCCAAACCAGCCAGGGTAAGCCTTTGTTCTTAATTCGCACTCCGCAGAACCTCGCTTCATGTGCCTAAGTTCATCCTTTCTGGGTTGGATTTTACAAGTTTTGCTTTGAGGAAGCATATTAAACTCTAGGTCCCTGGGTACTGGTTGCTACTGCTTTTGGATTTCTGGGGGTGCTGGCCAAGATAAGACAACTTGTGGCGCCATCACCTGCTGCCTCGGGGAGAGAAGTGGAAGGATTTCATTGCAAGGAAAGTGCTCCCGGTCTAAGTAAACAGGCATCATGGGAATCATTTAAAAGTATCACACCGGGAAGGATGTCTTGGCAAAATTCAGTCCAACTAGGTTGGGACATGTTTTTAATATCCTGAGGTTCTGCCCTCTTTACTGCGAAGAGCAGTTCTAGTCCAGGCTTGGAGACAGGTGGCTATTAGATGAGTCACTCACTTCTCATCTCTGGGCCTCAGTTTCCCCTTTTGGAAGATGAGGGGGATTAAGCCCAATTGGTGGTTCTCCAAACTTCCATGTGAGAGATTCCTAGGCCCCATCCGGGTGACTGCTAATTCCGTAGGCCTGGGTAGGGCCCAGGCAACCTCTCAGGGGAGAGTCTGACACCCATGAATGTGAGAACCAGCCCCCTAGACCAGCGGTTCTCAACCTGTGGGTCGCGACCCCTTTGGGGGTCGAATGACCCTTTCACAGGGGTCGCCTAAGACCATCGGAAAACACATATATAATTACATATTGTTTTTGTGACTAATCACTATGCTTTCATTATGTTCAACTTGTAACAATGAAATTGGGGGTCACCACTCACAAGAAACTGTATTAAAGGGTCGCGGCGTTAGGAAGGTTGAGAACCACTGTCCTAGACTGTGACTGACCTTTGCTTTTAAAGCTCATGTCCTAGAACTTGTGGAGTGTTTTTGGAGGAGGAGGAAGACCCATCCAAAGCACACACGCACACAGGAAGAGGTGGGTCAAGTTCAGAGAGTAACTCTGCACCACAACCTTCTGATGGTGGTACTTCCTGAAATTTCTGAGAGACTCAACCAGGTCTCTGAAAAGTTCCCCAAGACTCACAGATTGACAGGAAACCACAACAGGGGTAAAATGCAAACATAACACACCCTATGAGACACGAGGCCAGTTCTCTATGCAGCACAATAACTTGTATTATGGAAAAGTTTATAGGTCATGTATTTTACATCTCTCTCTCTGTGGTGTGTGTGCGTATTTTCGTTTTGGTGGTATGGAGAACCCTGGAGGAAAGGAGGTGAGGATTCAAAGGGGACCCTCCCATTTAATGAGAACACTGATCTCCAAGTAGATTCTTTTGTCTTCAGTCTTTTGTATTCTTGATCCGAAGTGATTAAATCCTTAGGACACATCTTCAATCTCCACATCATTGAGCCCCCCCGCCCCCCAAGAAAGATGATTTGTAGGAGTTGATTGATCAGCTCTGGCCCAAGATTAAGTAGAGTTCCTTGGTAAAGGAATTAATATTAACTCTAATATTAATTTCAGGCATTAGAAAATATGACTTAAGAAGATGAAAAGCCCATGGGCATATCGTAAGTCCTCAACAGATGTTGGCTTTTATTTTTATCAGGTGATCATGGGATTAACTTTCACTAACTTGTCCTTGATTTCTCAATGCTGTTGACTCAGGGAGCGTTTCTAAGAAGACAAGGTTCCTGCCTTGACTGGTGTGGCTCAGTTGGTTGGGCGTTGTCAGGGCATGTGCCTAGGTTGCAGGCTTGATCCCAGGTCACTCTCACATTGATGTTTCTCTCTCTCCCTCCTTTTCCCTTTCTCTCTCAAAAAAAAAATCAACTGAAAAAATCTTTAAAAAAAAGAAAAGAAGGACAAGGTTCTTAAAGCTTGAGGTAGCCAGAAACGTACCTTCCCTTTAGTGCCCCCCCCCGCCCCCCGGAAAACTTTATCCAGGCTACTGTGTGGAGTCCTTCAGATGATTTTGATGGTATGCAGACCTTTGAAAATAATGTTCTTTAAAAAATAGGATGTATTTAAGTATAAACATAATCAGTAAAATATCTGTTTAAGAGTATTCTTTTCATGACAAAGACATCGTTTCGCATTTATGCTGATATCAAGTTTCCTTTTCAAATAAATGATTAAAGTGGAATAAATAAGTGGATTCGAAGAAAGCTGTTAAGTAAGAATGGTACAGGTGGTACCTAGAAATGGTGAAAACTGTGGCGGTGGTATGCAAATGGCCGAGCTGGAGAAGCACAGCGTGCCGAACTACACCTACCTGCTTGTTCCCCATTTCCCTCCGGGTGACCATGGATTTTATGGAGTTTGCATCGATCACATAGTCACAACATCTTTGTGTTCGAAAAGACCTTGAGGTCGTCGCAGAACGACTCTCCTTATTTTAGACGGGTGGTTTCTGAGGTCTAGAGATGGGCCCTGATTAAGTGCAGTACGTTACGGAAGAGCTAGACGTTACCCTGTTAGACAAAACCTTAGGGCTGTCTACTCGTCTAGACCTCAAACGTAGAACAGGATAGACCCTTCCCTCCAGTTCATCAAGAGCAATGTTGGAAGAGCTGTTCTATGGCAGGATGTCAAGGGGCACCTGTCCGGAAACATGCCCGTCTTTTACTTGGAAGAGGATTCAACTTGTTCTATCTGACTTCAAGGTGTGGAAGCAGGGTGAGGGGGTTGAAAGGAAAGGAAGACAGCTTTTATAGCTCAGTGAGAGGAAACGTTTTAGTTATTCAGTCCTGAATGTCAAGGAGTCTGAGGTGGCTTTCCCTGCCTTTCAAATGGCTCTTGTAGGGGCCCTTTATCTGCAGTTATTGTCTCAGTTTATATGTAAAGAGCAATTATAGCAATCGGGAATTTCCCCTCCCCACATAACACTTTTTACTCCTGAACACATGCAAAAGAATTGAAAGAAGTTTTTTTTTTTGGTGCAAAATGAGAAAAGATGTGAACATAAGCCAGTTAGTTAGCTGTCTACACACTTTAACAGCTTATAATTCACTTAATTTTCACCCCTTTTCAGGTTTAACTGATTTGAAATATTGGGTGAAGCCAGACTAAGCTTGGAACAAAGATAATTTATCCTAAGCTTTTTTATGGGAACACATAGTAGATAAAGTTTACAGTACAAAACTGGCAACAGTCAATGAGTTGAGGGCACACAAATACCTAACGAGATGATTCTTAATGTTTGCGATTTCCTTGCTTTGCGTTATCAGCAGTGCCCGGACTAGAACAGTAATCAGTTTGAAAACAGGCATGGACAAAAAATTATTATTTATTTCTGTAGATTCTTTTAAATTTTGAAAATGAACTGTATGTCAGTAAACACCGACTTTGTAATCATTCAAAGTGTGTATACATTTGGGGGGACACCCTATAATATTTTACTACTTAATAGTCTGGGATTTGCATTTTAATCAGGGTTTTGTTGAACAATATGCAGTAATTATTAGAGAAGTATGTAGGCCAGTCTGACAAATCAAAACTCAGAAAGTTTTCACACTCAAAAAGCTGCTAAGCGTTCATAATTTGGACTAAAAAATGCAGAATTAGGTTGAAGCAGGTGGAACTATCATTTTGTAGATAAAAACCTACATTGGCAATATCATAGGGTCCAACCTAATATTAAGACATTACGTTTTATCATTGCTAATACATTTAGCATTGTTTTCTACTAAACTCTTGAGTTTTTGTTACCATGCTGATCAAAGAAACATGATTACCATCAGCCAAATTAGAATTCAGCACGATTTCTTCTAAGAAGGCTCCAAGTTTATTTTAGCTTATTACACAGTGGGTTTTTCATTTGTAAAGAAGTTAAGCCCTTTAATGTGCAAATCATTGGGAAGTCAGTTGTTGTTCCAGCCAGGTTTGCCCAGCGGTGAAAACCACTCCTGAAACCAGGTGGGGAGCCCGTGTGTGCGGTAGTGCTTGGGGGTGGAGGGGAACTATTTCTGAAATGAGGACTTAACAAAGTATAATCCCAGCTTCACGGCCTGTTCACACGAGAAACCAAAGCTTATTTAACTGCAGGCAACAGGAGTTTCACGCTGTCAGCACCAACGGTCTAAAACCCCAAACTAGTACCTAAACGTGAAGGGCCAAAACTAACCATCTGGAGGGCATCAGTTAAACTTCAGATTCTCTTTTCAAATATGGTGAATCAAGCACTGTGTCTTTTTCATAGGACGTTCCCAGTATCCTGTAAAAATGAGGTAGCTCCTAGCAACTTTTCCCGAAAGCTCTGCTTGACAGGGTACATTTTCGTGTGTTGCAGGAGAGCCACTTAGACATGCTTGTTGAGATGGAGAAAAATATGAAATTGAAACTCCTGTAAGAAAACTGGGGGACGGTGGGGGGTTCCCCTCTCTCCTATTTGTTAAAAACTAATTTAACCCTGGCAAGGGTGGCTCAGTTGGTTGGGCCAATAGGCAGTGGGTTTGATTTCTGCTCAGGGTGCATGCCCAGGTTTTGGTTTGATCCCTGTCAGGGTGTGTGCCAGGCAACGGATTAATGTTTCTCTCTCTCTCCCCCCTTCCTCTCTCTAAAAAAAATCAATAAAACCTTTCTTAAAAAGCCATATCTTTAAAAAATTAATATAAATTTAAGCCCTCAAATGTTATGTGTTCATATTAAAAATAAATCCACTAAAAATCATGGCTATTTGAAGCAGTAAAGGGACTGAGACAGAAAGTAGTTCAATCCATTTTATAGTTGAAACAGGCTCAGAGTTTAAGTGGCTTGCCCAATGCCTATGGGGGAAGGGAGAAACTAAAGATCTTGACTATATCCCACATTCTCAAAGAAACTAGGAAACAACTAAAACACAGGTAGTGTCTACATACATTGCTCTGACAAGAGGGAATTTTAATCACCACCCTCCAGCGCCTGTTACGAGCTGTCAAATCCCCATCTGATTTAAATTTGTCCTTCAGCCACTGCCACAGCATTATTAAAGGCAGATATGCTTGTTTTGAGTGCCAGCTCCAGCTTAGCAAAGGAGCCAGTTCCACCCACGTAGACTTCAATACCATAGATAACCTGACATCTTGCTCTGGCACTGTTTTCCATCCATATTATTTAAATACTAGGGGCCCAGTGCATGAATTCGTGCACTTTGAAAGGAACTGTGGGCCGTGAGGCTGCAGTGGGCACAGGGGCTGGTCTCAGCCCATCCTCTGTGCCCCAGCCTGGCCCTTCCCACTGCAGCCCCAGTCCCGTCTGCTGGCAGCCCCGCTGCTGCCACTGCCGCTCACACCCACTGACAGCGCAGAGCAATTGGGCCTGGCGCCAGCTGCCCCAACCGCCCCTTAGGAGCAGGGGGAGGTGGAGAAGCCCTCAGGGGTGATCAGGGCCGGCAGCTGCAGCTCGCACCTGCTGATAGCACCAAGTGATCGGGACCGGTGCTGGGCACCGGCAGCGGGAGTGAGCGCCAGGCAGGACCATGGCGCGTGGGAGCAAAGAATTTTCAGTAACCACCAGAGGTTCGGCCCGATGACAGCAACTGGCACCCCACCTTGGTCTGGCGCCCCCGCTCACCTGCTCCACCATCCCACTGCGGCCAACACCTGCCATGTTCCGCGCTCTGTCACCTGCTGCCTACGCCTGCCATTGTCTGCGTGTGCCCCCTGGTGGTCAGAGCACGTCATAGCGACTGGTTGTTCGATTGTTCTGCTGTTCGGTCTATTTGCATATTAGGGTTTTATATATATATATAGACTAGAGGTCCAGTGCACAAAATTCGTGCACCTGGGGGGGGGCGGGTCCCTCAGCCCAGCCTGTGCCCTCTCGCAGTCTGGGAGCCCTTGGGGGATGTCCGACTGATGGCTTAGCCCGCTCCCCATGGAGAGTGGGCCTAAGCTGGCAGTCAGACATCCTTAGTGCTGCTGCGAAGACAGGAGAGGCTCCTGCTACTGCCACTGCGCTCGCCAGCCATGAGCCTGGCTTCTGGCTGAGCAGTGCTCCCCATTTGGGAGTGCACTGACCACCAGGGGGCAGCTCCTGCATTGAGCGTCTGACCCCTGGTGGTCAGTGTACATCATAATGGCCGGTCGGTCCGCCGTTCAATCAATTTGCATATTAGGCTTTTATTATATAGGCTATTTATATGGATGTTAGAAACAGAGAGAAATCCACATATTAGATGTAAATCCACTTCAGGGAATGTATCTGATTCTGAATTGCAGGGAGTAAAGGAGATTTTAGGGGTGGAAGAGCTGTGGGCAGATTGAAAACAAGCTATTTTTTTCCCCATGGGTAGATAGCAATTGCTTTCCATTTCCTGGGGGTAAAACAGAGGGGATGTAATAAGACCTCAGAACAAGATGGAAAATGGGTGAATGTACTGCTATAGAATGAGACAGCCTCCCACTTAGAGCAGCCACAGTAACACTGAGATTGGTGAGAAGTAACCCTGCTCTCTGAGTCTTCAGTGACCAAAGCCACAAAACAAAACAACTAGGTCAGTGGTTCTCAACCTTCTGGCCCTTTAAATATAGTTCCTCATGTTGTGACCCAACCATAAAATTATTTTCATTGCTACTTCATAACTGTAATGTTGCTACTGTTATGAATTGTAAATATCTGATGCACAGGATGGTCTTAGGCGACCCCTGTGAAAGGGTCATTCGACTGCCAAAGGGGTCACGACCCACAGGTTGAGAACTGCTGTCCTAGGTCGATGCTCAACCACTGAGCCACGCCAGCTGGGCTCCATCCATATTTAACTTCTCTGCCTGGTCTATTAGGGAGTGAACCAAAGAGGACATCCAATCTGCAGGGAATGAGATGGCTTCAGTTCTTAGCCCCACAAAGCCCAATTTATCAGAGATTATCAAATACACTAGTTCTTGGATTCTAAAAGAAACAGGAGAAAGATTCCATGTACCGTTTAGAAAGACAGGTTGTTTCCACCCAACAGCTCGTTTCCTTTCCTCCTTACTCAGGAGGCTGAACGTCGAATGGAATCCTACATGGTCAGTGAATTCACTATAAACGAAGTCTTGCCTCTATAGAGAAGTTATCTCTATGTAAGCAGACGGCTTACATCTATTTATTGAGCCACATTTTCCACAGAGAGAACTAATTTGTCATAAATTTTTTCTTATTGCTCATATGTAAATGTAGAAACATTTACTTTTGGAGCAAAAGCCCAACCTCCCTATGTGACATGACTATAATGTACGGCAACTAATTTTCAGTGTCTTGTACAAATGAACCTGCTAGTGCAGCAGTTGGGAGAGACAGGACTGTGAGTATGCACTTTTATAATGGCCGAGTGACCACTCCATACTGTCAGTGTGTTCCAGTAACAAAATTATTTGCTTGCTTAGCATATAAACATTTAATGCATTAAAAACACTGAGACTGTTTTCTTTTTCCTTTTATTTATTACATTTGGACCTTTAAGAAACATATACCATCAGATATACCACTATTTAGTAAAAATCTATTCTAGTTTTTAGGAAGCATATGTGTCACAAACCATCTCGTTTCTACTCGCTAAAACTTAACTAAGTTTATCCAAAAAGGTAGGCTCTGATCTATGGGATCCTGAGCCTTGAGGTTTTGAATGTTTTGATTATTGTAAAAACAATTTCAAGTGGTTGAACTTAATTCCTAGCTGTTTTCTTCTAGAACGGGCCAATCATTTTGAAGTTATATACTCCCTTGCAAGTATATTCAATTCCTTAAGCTTTGTGATCTACTCTGTCTTTGGAAAACTTGATAAAAAAGTAATTTTTTTTGTACAATAAGGATGAATTGACCAGAACGTACCCAATATTAATTATAACAAAAAGCAGGACAGTATACATGTGCCATGTTTGCTTTAATGACTATTTCATAAGCTGGTGACTACTCTATGGAGACTATTTCTCGATCAATACGATCCAAGCATAGTTGCAGGTACACTCAACACTTTAACACAACTCTTGGTTATCTGACATTGATTACAAATGAAAAGGGCAAGTGAACAAACATATACTCATACATGATTACGTTTTCAAGAAGCTACCTTTGTGGAAGTACACAGGAAAGGGAACTTTCAGGAAGCTGTTGATGGGGACTGAGAAGATTTAAAGCTATGGCTTTGGTAAGCACCCCAGTGAGCTGTAGGAAGGCATTTGTAAGAGTAGATTCTGCAGCATCAAAGGAAAATTCTCCAAAAATGGGCATTTTCTCAATTAATTTAAATTCTGAGGCTTTCAGCAGTGAAGGGTAGAAACAAGATCTAAGGAAGAGAACCATCATCACAACCACTTAAGAAAGGTGACTATGCCATTTGGCTCATGATGTTATATGGTCCAAAAGCTTTGGGTGGCGTGATATGGACAAGAAAAATATTAGTACACAAACCACATAACACCATTAAAACTCAAAAACATTTTTTTTTTTCATTTAAAAAAGGATTTAGAATACATAAAACAAGGCAACATTTATTCTTTTTTCTCATCTTCTGGTATGGGATCTGTTGGTGGCTCCTCCACTGTGGCGCTGTTGCTCTCTGAGCCAGTGTTACTGTCACTGGTCCCTTCCTCGGCCATACTGTCCACCCCCTCCTGTCCACTCTCCTTGTCCTCAGGAGTAGATGTGCCTTCTTCACCATTCTGCTGACTTTCTGTTGTTTCTTCAAGGCGTGTCTCCTCTGTAAGCACACATTTGTCATTGTTAGTTCTAAGACAAAAATTTACTCTTCTAATTAGGCTGACATCCGAGAGCTCCACTGTCCAACATGTGGCTATTAAGCACCTAAAATGAGCTAGTGTGACTGAGAAAATTTCAGCATGTTTGAGATAATTTGGGGTTTAAGAATCTACTTTTTAACTGTAAATTTATGAAATCTAAATACAGGTCAAGAAGTACTAGTATTTAAAAATTGAGCTTCAAATTTAGATGTGCTGTAAGTACAAAATACACATCAGATTCCAAAGACTTTATGAAAAAAGAATGTAAGAAATGAATACTTCAATACTTCAAAAAAAATGATTACATGTGCACAGGATGTAAAGTATAGCATGCAGAATACAGTCAATAATAACTGTGTATGGTGTCAGGTGAGTACCAGACTTCTCAGGGGAAACATTTTATAAATTATATGTCTATATACTGGAAGCTAATATAAAATAATATTGAATGTCAACTGTAATTGAAAAGAGAAGTTAATTACATGTTGAAAAGATATTGTCTAGGATATACTGGGTTAATTAAATATACGTTTAAAATTAATGTCACTTGTTTTGCTTTACTTTGAAAAACTGTTAGTGAAAATGTAGTCACACAGTGA
This sequence comes from Myotis brandtii, assembly GCF_000412655.1. Lineage (NCBI taxonomy): Eukaryota > Metazoa > Chordata > Mammalia > Chiroptera > Vespertilionidae > Myotis > Myotis brandtii. Next base: position 4,300,314 of record NW_005355708.1, on the reverse strand, counting down.
CGTACATGTATTTCTACTGGACAATGCTGTCATGGAGTGCTTTGTATTTAAGGAGTAAGAAAGTGCGTGTGGAAATGATATAAGGTCAGTATTTTAGGTATCTCATTAAATAGTCATGTTGGGCTGTTTTCTGTAAGAAATTAAGAGCATGAGGTTTTTGCTCTAATAGGCTCGATTTTCTTCAGTTTTTTTCCGTTAGGCTAGAAGGATAAAAATCTGAGTGAAGACCTACAGGCATGTTCTATTCATAGATGACAAAACAGAGGCAAAGGACAGAGTGTTTCATTTAGTTGCAAAATGAGCAAAGAACCATATCACACTCTAGCTCTCAAACTCTTGCATTAACCACAAAAATATGCCCATGCTCAAATTTTGTTAAGATAAAAAACATGTTCACACAAAACAGAAGAAGGCTCAAATAATGAAACTTAAAAAAATATGACTATCTGAAATGTTAATCTGCTGAATTATATTTTGTAGAAATATCTGGTAACAATGTTTATATTCCATTAAATGTTTTCCAGATGTCAAATCGGAAGTCGTCAGTTGAATACTAAGCATGATTACTACCCTTCCCACTTCTTATGATGGTCCCGGAGACTTTTGGCTGTGTTTCCCATAATACTTTTGCTTAGTCTTGTTTACACAGTACATTGGTCAGGGATAAAACTGTACCAGAAGGTAAGGTAATCTCAAAATTTCAAATAATAACCAATTTAATCAGTATTATATAAGTTTTGCATGGCATTTTTTTTTTTTTTTGCCTTGAGGAATGCTTTCAGTCAGAAATTCTGAGTACACCTGGAAGTAGGAATTTTCCAGGGTGGGGTCAACAAACTTTTCTGTAAAGGCTACGTAGGAAATATTTTAGGTTATGTGGGCTATAGGTAGTCTTTGTTGCAACCATTCAACTATATGTTGTGGCCCAAAGTACTTACAGACAGTATGTAAACAAATGGGTGTAACTGTGTTCCAACAAAACTTTGTTTAAAAGCAGGTGGCAGGCAGGATATGTCCCTGTCCTAGGGCACCAATAATGATTTATCTTAACAGCAATGACCACATCTTATTTAAATAATTTTAGCAACAAAGGTTCAAATACTGAGTGCCAATACCATGTCAAACCCAATACTGAATGATTTTATCCGTTAGAACTCACTGAGGCAGGTGCTAGAATACTTACAAATGAAGGAACGGCGATTAAGTAACTAGCCAAAGGCATAGTGCAAGCATGTGGTAAAGCAGTGTTAGACCCTGATCTGACTCCAGGGCAGTCTCCTTAACCATCACACTTTATATTCTCAAGGTGGAAAACAACTTGACTCAGTCTGGGGAAATAACCAAGACCTCAAAGAGCAAGACTAAAGATAACATACCACTGCTGTTCTGCACTGATACAAACATGTTACATGAATCTACTTTTAGAAATTAAGATCTGGAAAGAAATGGGTAGGTCATATAAAGAATAACCAAAGAGGTAGCAGGGACACAGTGACCTCTGAAAAGTACTGAGAAAGAGAAATAAAGATTAAAGAGCTGTAAAACCCAACACTGACACTGGTGTCCCCTGGGGGCTTACCTGTCTCCATTGGAATGTTCTCTGCTTCTTTCTTTTCTTCGGTCTTATTAGTGGCTTGTTCTTCCTCAGGAACAATGCTGCTCTGACTGCGTTCAGCTTGCTCTGCTGCCTCCTTCTCCCTTTCCTCCTGCCTTTTGCGAGCCTGTTCCTCTGCCTGGGCAATTTCAGCTGCAATTTTTTCCATATCCACTTCTATTTTTAAACCACACAACTAGTCAGAAAAAAACCAACACAAAAAAATCTCTTAGTAATGTTCTTTTCTTACAATCTCTCAACCAGAAAAAATTACTTCAAAAATGGGTTTTATTGGCTATAAACTATATGTATATGGGAGAAAAAAACATGGCTCTAGGTCTTCTCTGAGACTCTTGTGTCTATAGGAAAAGAAAGTTGCAGCGCCATGTAACATCAAATATTACAAAATAGTTGGCGAGGCAATACTGAAAGTACTGGATTATATATAAAGTTTCCATTTTATATTTTAGGCTACCAAACACTAGATTTACCTGTTTTAATACAAAGTGCAAACTGTGAACTACATCTAATAAGGACATTTGACAAATAAATTTCAAAAAAATGAAAATAATTCATGCTTGGGTGAGAGTTTAAATTAAAACATCAGAGGATTCTAGAGTCGATAGGCCTAGTATATGTATGCATACTATATATTTCAAACCTATTACAATTTTGCCAAAAAATGGGAATAATTTCATAAAGCAAAGATCTACTGGTTATAGTGAAGTTACCCTTGTTTCAAAGTAAACAATATTCAACAAAAACACTATTTTGGAAAAAAGAATGAGAAATGAAAGTGATAAGAAGACACAGTGATAAAAGTATAGTTAACATATTAAATTGATACCCTTTTAAGTTCATTGTTAAATGAATCTGTGCTTTCCAGGAATTTCCTCTTCTTTTCCTGGTGTCGCTCCTCTATTTGAAGAAGTTCAGCTTCTAGTTTTCGCTGTAAGACATATGATCACGCTTTATAATTGTTTTATAATTACTGCATTACTTTCTTTAAAGCAAATGTCAAATAGAAAACATGTCTCATTTTTTCAATAGTCCACATTTTCTTACAATGTAACAAATGTCCTGAATTGTTTTTTTTTAAAAATATATATTTTTATTGATTTCAGAGAGGAAGGGAGAGGGAGAGAGAGATACGAGATAGAAACATCAATGATGAGAGAGAATCATTGACTGGCTGCCTCCTGTATGCCCCCCACAAGCCTGCAACCCGGGCATGTGCCCTTGACCAGAATCGAACCCGAGATCCTTCAGTCCACAGGCCGACGCTCTATATCCATTGAGCCAAACTATCTAGGGCCTGAATTCTTAAATCATTTATTACACAACTGTAATAAATGATTTTAAGCTAAATGTAGCAACTTATTTTAAGCTAAGGTTTTAAAATAAAAGTAAAATGTAGCATAGAGGAATCACTATGACTAATAAGTATGTGATGTTAAATATTGTTTCAGGCCTGAGCAATTTCAGAATATTGAGTAAAGCAGTAAAAGGTTGGTAGGATGTCTCAAAATTCTCAATGGATAAACTTTCCATTACAGGACTCTATGTTACAGTTTTAAGGATGAATGTATTAAATCTGTGGGAAAGGACCACTCCCTCAAGCCTCTTTCCTGAGTCAGGAACAGGTTAGATCAGCGGTTCTCAACCTGTCGGTAGCGACCCCTTTGGCGGTCGAATGACCCTTTCCCAGGGGTCGCCTATGACCACTCTGCATATCAGATATTTACATGACGATTCATAACAGTAGGAACATTACAGTTATGAAGTAGCAACAAAAATAATTTTATGGTTGGGTCACAACATGAGGAACTGTATTTAAAGGGCCAGAAGGTTGAGAACCACTGGGTTAGATTGAACACAGACATATTTCACAGGCGCACTGATGCATTGTATAGAACCAGGTCACCTGGGATCTGTGGCATAAGCCCATTTTATTATAACAAATGTTTTGTGACTCTACCTGATGAACCATTAAGGATTGGACCTGTCGTTTGAGGACCTGCATTCTAGCTGTTGTGACAACCGACCGAACGTCTGGCACCACACTTTCACTAAGGATTTCACTGATGAGGCGGTGGTTCCTCTGGAAACGGGCGGTGGCTGTATGCTTCATTGAAAAGCCATCATCATAATCTGGAATGAGATGTTCCGAAAATTAGGTCACCAGTAACCATAAACAGGGGAGTGTAACAATGTACACACTTAATTACCAAGGAGCATGGCTCTCACAAGTGGGTCTAAAGGCCACCATGGGAACCCTGGGGCAGTCACTTGATAAAAACCATAAAGGACATGCTGTGCTCATTGGCGAAGGTATTGGTTTTTCTCACAAAATCTTTAAGAGACGATACATGTCAGAGAAAGATTTGGCTGAAACACAAGTGAGATATAAGCACGTGTCTTTAGCCTGGAAATCAATGTGAAGTCTGCATGTGACAGCAAAACTAAAATTCTGCCAGTGTTTCACTCTCTTGGTAGTACCTGTCCTTTCTTACGAGCAGCTTTAAGACCCTATCTTAAACTTAAAAAACATAATGGGCAGAAGTTTGAGAAGCAGAGAAAAGGAACCTTTCTTAAAGACTGTTCCTGAGTGATCCCTTCAGTCTGTCTCAATATTCATGCTGTTACCTTTCGCCTAGTGAAAACCATTTTCTATTTATGGCTTCTACATTGCTAGCCTTTATTTCCTCTTATACTGAGCCCCATCCTTCTGATTATTTGTAGACTGGATATTCTCCTACCTTTTTTAGGTCTGCATGCTTTTTTTGCATTAACCATTCACTCTGAGCAATTAAGGTCCATGTAAGCTAGTAGAGCTTTAGCACTCCTCATTCTGTTTAACACTTGATAGTTTCTATTCCATATGCTATTCATTATACTTATATCCTATTCTGTATTTATGAGAATATCTGCCAATATCCCAATCTATTCTTTTAAAATAGCATTTTTGCTTTTCTTTTAAGTTTATCAGTTTATTTGTCTTTAGGTGGTATTATTGCTTCCTCTCTCAATGGTGTATCTTCTTTAAAGTTCTTACAAGCATTGTTACCACTACTTTAAAATGGGGTCTTAAATTATTATGATGTTTTCTGTTGCTTGTAGTTAGAAATTCCAACCATTTCCATATCACAGCAGCACACAGAGAAAATATTATTTGTACAAGATGCCTGCTATGTGGACGAATATGCCCACAGCTAGAGGTGGCTAGCTCTGGGGCTCCTTACAGCTGCAGACTCTGCCTGGCTGCACACGGCCAGGGGCGCAATCTGTAGACCTGCAAACTATTCATGAAATGGCAACGAGGAAGCTGGTGAGTGTGTGTGTGTGTGTGTGTTATCATGAGCTACATTTATAAATTCTAGTTGGATTTCTCACTTAACTGGAAAAGAAATTTCATAGTGCTTTTTTCCCCACTCATTAACTTTCTCTCTTGGGAGTCCTTAATTCAGGACTTGGGGAACCAATAAGAAAACAGGATGTAACCAGAAGGCATTTTCTTTTTAAAAGTAGTTGAGGCAAAATTCTGATTATGGCTCAAAAACCTTTCGGGCATTTTGAGTACAAAGATTTGGATAAATGACAGTTTTTGCTATTTTCTGCACTAAAAAGGGTATTTCCTTTTCTTGTGGGAAATTCACATACAAATCTTACAAAAAACAGTTAATAAAAATAACGAAATGGTACTTAAATTATGCTTTGTTTTCCATTTAGGATGGGAAGTAAAAACTTAAAAGATTTGTCTTATTTTAATTCTCAGAGAAAGCATAAACAAAACCCCACTTTGTTTTTATTATTATTTTTACCATCCGGATCTTCAGCAGGCTGGATGCTCATGTAAGGTTCTCCTTTCTCCATGCGAGACTGCCTTTGTCGACTTTCTTCCTCTAGAGCGGCTTCGGCGCGACTTTTTGCATTTATGTAAGCAAGGTATGCAGGGGAGTTATGGTAGGCCTTCATAGACTCATTGTACTCTATCTGAAATGCAAATGTTTTTCAGTTTTATAATGAACATTTTGCAGGTTATAATGAACACCTATATTATCTCACAGGAATATCCAAAGACACCATAGTTATCTCCTTTTTACAGATACGAAATCTGAAGCCTAAGAAATTAAGGTGACTTGATCAAGGCAGACAAAGCCGCAGTGCAGCCTCAGCTGTCCAACTAGATCTTATGCTTCTTTTCTAAATAATAAGCAAGTGTTCATGCCCTTCCCACTGTATCCATCCCACTGCAGTCCCAACTCTACCTTTTCTGCTTCGTATTCGTTTAAATATTCTTGTTTTTCTTCATCAGTGAGATCTCGCCACATGCCACCAATAATCTTGCCAATCTCCCACAACTTTAGGTCAGGGTTGGAAGCCTTTACTTGGTCCCAGACCTTAAAAAGGAAACAGTTGAAATGTCAGTATTGATGCCTAGAAATGCAGACCTTTAAAAATACTTTTTTAGCCGAAACCGGTTTGGCTCAGTGGATAGAGCGTCGGCCTGCGGACTGAAAGGTCCCAGGTTCGATTCCGGTCAAGGGCATGTACCTGGGTTGTGGGCACATCCCCAGTGGGAGATGTGCAGGAGGCAGCTGATCGATGTTTCTCTCTCATCGATGTTTCTAACTCTCTATCTCTCTCCCTTCCTCTCTGTGAAAAATCAATAAAATATATTTTTAAAAAAATACTTTTTAATATGAACATTTAAAAATATAAATAAGAGCAGAGGGAATAGAATCAAGTCTACATGTTCTCATTAACCTGCTGTAACAATTACCAACAGTAGGCCAATCTCATTTCCTCTACAGTCTGACGGATTGCTTTAATGCAGATCTCAGACATCAACAATCACTACAGATACTGAAGAGAAGCTAATGCAGTAACATAGTCTGTGTCTAAGAGTTCACAAAAATCCAGAAGTGGTTAATCTGCACAATGCAATGTATCATCAAATACACATATAATTATGACCAAAAATAAAAAAAAAATCTAAATAGTGATGGAAATAGCTAAATGCTCGTCTTTAATAAAGATATTATTGGCTGTATCTATTAAGAGTAATGTAGATTCATCACAAACAAAAAAAGAGGGAAAATTCAAGGTAGTATAAAGAAAATAAAAATGATCATAGCTTACTATTTAGAGATAACTATGTCTTTTGGCTTTTTTCTTCCTTCATATTAGCATGTAGTTGCTATTATTTTTATAAAAATAAGATACTAATACATACAGTAGTCTTATATCCCTTTTTTCATTCAAGATTTTTCTAATGTCATTAAGTATTCTCCAAAAGACTATATAACACGGTCTTAACGATTTCAACAATGTATTTGATCATGTTCTTCTTGTTGGATTTGAGCCCTGGAACTTTAAAATCAGAACTAATTTCTTTTAACAACTGCAATTCTTTATCCTTTCCTCTGACTGCACAGAAAAGCTGGCTAAGCCAATCAGAAATTTGATGGGAAGCAAAGACAGCAGTGCCCACTCCTTCTTGCTCCTCAGCACCTACCTTTCTGCTGTACCTCATGTAGGGCATCAGCGGCTTATCTGGAGGCTTTGGGGGTTTTGGAATCGTAATACCAGAGGATGCCTACAAAAGAGTTAAAAACATTCATTATTCAATTGCAAGAAGTTCACCCGTAAAATGAAAAGAGAGTGCCTTAAAAAATTCTAATGCGCCTTTCTTCTACTCGTCCATGGATACAAGATTCTTATATTTTCTCCACTGAAAATAGCTATCACTGCAAATTCAGAAATGTTCACATCAAAAGAAAATGAAGAAAATGACTTTACGCACATAATTTTAAAATATTTTACACAGCAGTTCATTGCTACTGCTTTGACAACCTGGCTGTAAGAACAAATAAATTATTACATAACAATCCATACATCAAAAACATATGGTCAAATAGCAAATGTCCCACATTCAGGACTTTACCTGGCACCCTTTTATTTTGCTTAATTTACCATTACACATACAGTCAACACTTGATTATCTGCACCAGAATCTGAATGCCTTCAGCACTTAGCCACACTCACACTGTCTACAGGGCACTTTGTATCTATCTATCTATCTATCTGTATTATTTCAGAATGCACCCCTACATAAACAACACTACCACCACAAAAACTACTTTCGAAATTCAAAAACAGGCAACAAAAAACTTCATCTCCTTTATTACAACTAGACATTTTAAGTTCTATATTTAGTGGTTTTCTATAAAGGAGATCAAGAAGTGTGAAATAAAGTCATGCCTTTTTTATCCTTAGTGTAGGGGCAAACAAGTTTACTGGGAACAGAGAAATGGCAGACATGGGCCATTATAGAATATCAAGAAATTCCACTTGATTAAAAAAGAAAGAGAAAGATAAAAGATTGGTTCTTTTTATGAGCTAATATCTATGCAAGAGATATCAGATAACTTCTAGTGGGCACCCCACATAACTCCAATCCAAGAATGCCCATTTCTGAACTAAGTCTCATCTTAATATATATGACTCTATTTGCTCAAGGACTCAGAATAAAACCATGGCTGAATTACTTTTATTTCCCCCCAATTTCTAGAAGACCCCCAATATTGATTCTTGCCAGGCAGGGGGTAAGAAGTGCTGACTTACTCTAATTATCAAGACAGAGATTGGCACATCCTTGTAAGAAAACTAGTGACATTTGGTTCCCTTGCTTTTCTGTTGTTGCTGTGACAAAACCCTAGGGAAAACTCCATTCTGGGCTAGGACCTCAATCACAACCTTATTTTTCATCCATGGGCTCAGAGATTAGCATGTTTGCACCTTACTCCACTGCTTTCAATCAATGCTTCCTTTCACTATGGGGGTCTCCTTCACCCCTATACGCTTTTCAGTAATGGTTTCTTCCTATACAAAATTATTAGAAGGCATTTCACCTTTGAAGCAGTATTTCTTCTCTTCTCACTCTTCATATACATTCTTACCACATCTCATGCTGGTGCCCATGCAGACAGACCTTGCTTTTAGCCACAGTGGGCAATGGAAGGAGGTGAGCCTTGGGGATGGAAATTGTCAACAGTGGTGGTATGGGAAGATCTGGTAGTAAGGGAAGATCTGTCTCAGGGTCTGTAGCAGTTCTTTCAAGGAGGGAAGGGAGTAGGGAGGAATTCCTACAAAGCTAATCTTATATCATAAAATCAGAGCAAGACATATAAAAGTCTGAGTATTCATGCATGAAGTTATTAAAAAGCATTTCCAACTCATAGCCAACACAAATCCTCAGAATTTCATGAAGTAGGTTACAATAAAATTGAAATTGTGCCAATAATTGAATTTGGTAGGTCATTGTTAACAATTTTTTTAAAAAAAGAGGTAAAGAATTCTAAAATGTCTATGCTTAAATATGTTGAATTAAAACACTTAAAAGATAAGTTATAGTAATATTTGCTCGTGGATATTTTTCAAAGAACTGCATTTATAACATTAATGGGTTTGCTTATTTAGCTTCCTTTCTCCCAAAGGTACCCAAATCGCTCACATACTGAGTCCCTATTTTTATTACATTGACCAATTTACAAATGCAAACGAAAAAAAATCGAAAACATTAACAAAGTTAAATTCTAGCTGATTTTGAAGATACTGAAGATTTGTATCATTAAACACCCAGTCATTCACCATCTTAGACAGACATTGTTCTATAATGTCCCAATGCCCAGTGGTTATGCTTTTTTTAAAGCTTTTTCCTTGCTGTTACCATGAAATCCCTCTCTAGTAGCAACTCTCCCTCTTTCCAGTTTTCTGCTTCTAACTGGCAATGCATTGGGGGAAAACAAGTAACTATGCTTGTTAAGCGTGCTTACATAAGAGTAAGGTCCTGGGATCTCCTACACAAAAAGTCCATGATCCTGTGAAATTTATTTTGGCTACTCAAGAATTTGTTGTTGTTTCTTTCCAATTCTCGGCTGTTTCTCTGGTAGAATCTTATTTAAGGGTTTTCTCCTGGGACAGAATTTCCACTGAAGTACAGAAATAAGTTGTTTTTAACATTTTATCGCAATCTGTTTTCCACACTGTACTTAAGAGAAATTAATCATCACCCGAATGAAGACCTGACTAGGAGTGATTTCCATCTCATAGCTATCACAAGCACTCCAAAAGGTTTCAACATGCTATATAGTTAGTGTCTGAAAACTATTCAAGTGTACAGGAGCCTACAGGGAGCTACTCAATAGGGATTCACAGGATCATTCCTTCAAATCACTGACTTAAGGCGATTTGCAGGCAATAAAGCCAAATAAGACACCCCCCAAATTCGGCCAAAGTAATACATAGTTGGGTCAACTTAAAAATAAAACACTTTAATAATGGACAAAATCAGATTTACTGAGCCCTAACATGGCTTAAATTAGATATGTAAAAAAGGTGGTGTAAAACTTTAGGCATAACTAATTTTCTTGAGGAGGATTCAATGACCTAAGACAGAGGTCACTAAAAGTTGAAGGGGCTGGAATGAACACAGGCTAAAAGCCTTCATATTTTCTAGGCCGTTAGGTTGAGTCTGAACAGCAGTTTAATTATAATTTAATTTGATATTGAGAGAACAATAATACAAAGAAAACAACTACAAAGAATCCAAACACCAAATTTTCCACGCCCAAGAACCCTTTTATCCAAATCTACCCTGAAGCTAATGCCCACTTTAATGTTGTGGTCCCAACACACCCAAGGAGGAGTGGGGAGAAATAGGTAACTTATCCAGGTTCCAAGACAGAGAGCACCCTTGCCTTTTCCTAGTAAGTCTCCATTAAAGGATCTCATTTTATTAAGAGAATTCTCACAGATAGGTCCCAGTTAAGAACAAAATGCTTACACAAACCAAAATACAAATGATTCTAATATTACAGTTACCACCATTTCTATTTCTATTCCATTAACATAGATAATCAAGAGCTGACTGTATAGAGCAATTAAAATGCAATCATTCTTGTTTACTTGCTCATGAGTAATTTTCTGCATTAACATGAATGGTCCAAAATTGATTCTGTTCCTTGTTTAATTTAAAATGTTCTTTTATCATTTGATAACCTTGCCACCCATTACACTGATGAAACAACACATTTAGGCCAGAAAAAAACACGTATTGATGCACATAAAATTTGTATGCATTGTGAAATGCATACACACACACACACACACACACTTTGTCAGAATTCTTTTCAGATACCATGAAATATGCATGGCACATAAAACTTGATATGCTTATGAAGTAACAATGCTTATGCAGAAACAATGAAAATTTTAGACAAACAAAACCCATCAAGCTAAGCAATATGCTTACCAAGATAGTCTGATAGTAACAAGCTTTTTGCTCTAGCTTGACTACAGGGTGAGAGGGCTTTTTGAATTCACAGAATTGAATTATTTATGAATACAGCAAACAAAAACCAGGTAGAGAAGTTTACAGCCATTCTGGGTGGTATAAATTCTCACCAATACCATAATCCAATGTATGCAGATATTTGGCTTTTGGATTCAATTTATTTTTGATAAATCCTTTTTACAGCTATTTTTTTTCCTTTGGTACCTAAACTTCCTTGAATGGAGTTTAAGATGACTCTAAAATAAAAAGTCACCCAATTTTGATTATTTTAGATTTATAATTTACTTGACTTTTATATTTATTTTTTCTTGGATTGATCAGTTAAATGAAACACCTTCAGTTTCAGAAATCATATCCCTTATCCTAAGGATTATAAGCACACTTCTAGTTGTAGATATCTAGTCTGTAGGTACTTCAACTTAATTTCATTCAACTTTTATTCTGCAATTCTTTGATGTGACACAAAAGTCTTTTTCTCTTTTTAAATGAAGACAAATGAATCTCCTAAGGTCAACTATTAAATCCAAAAGACAAATAATTATGTGTAGCAATTCAAACTAGTAGGCCAGCCAAAAAAAGCCAGGTCTGTAAGCCCAGCATTTACTAAGAAACTTGAGTTCTTGAGCCTAATGCCAGTTACCTTAAATGAAAAATAACGCTTCAGCTCAACTTGAGTATCTTAACCATAAGAACTTCTAGGTTTGTCTACACATAGTACAAGCAGTTAGTGCCCAAGGTTTTATCTCTACCAACCACCAAAAAGAATGAAGTTTTTTCTTCTACATATCCAGATCTCACTATATATATATTTTTTCAGTGTAAGATCACACAACAAATGTTCAAAATAGTCGAAAAGCCAGGTTAAAAAAATTTAATGGCTGTGCTGATGATTCACAAGGACCTAACTCTGAAGGCATTTCTGGTCAATTCCAGTTGTTTGCCGGATGCTGTAATAGTTGATTCTCCTACCGTGACCCGGCTGTTGGTGCCCGGGTTCCCTCCCAGCCTGTAGTTGTTGTAGGCGAGATGACTGTATGGATTGTATCCCACAAACCCTGGTGTGCTGGGCATTTGCTGATGGAAACAAATGAGACAAAAACACGAATGAGAAATGAGCTCAAACGAGGAAAACACAGAAATGAAAAATGATCTGCATATGACATGCAAAAGCAACCTGGATTTAAACAAGCAATGATGTGTTGTAGTTGTTTTTTCTTTCATTGAGAAACCAGTCTGCAAGTGTGTGTTTTTTTCTCTTTCTCTCTCTTTGCAGGGGCCAGCGGTGTTTGTGTGAATTTGAATGTGTGCTTGCATTTTTGGGATAAGCAATACAGTGAAGTGTCTCAAACATTCAGGATTACTTTATGGTCAATAGTATGATATAACAACTTAGCAATATATGTCTGAGAGGAAAGCTTGAAATGTGGTACACTACAAGTGTGAGAACACTTTACATGCAAAACAAAACATGATTTATTTGACAGTTATGTGGATGCTGCCAATGTATTTGTATACTAAAAACAAAAACAAGAAATGGACTGCTTTCAAAGACAGTTTTAAATCATTTTATATATGTGAGAAATGAGAAGAGACTCAAATCAGGAAGTCAGAAGTTGTCAATAGAAAAGAACATATGTGAGATTCAATGGATGTCACATACATGATTTCAAAACAAAGACTTGTAAGAAATGCATGGATTTCATTCTGGGGTATTGTCTGATCTTTTTAACCCAGCCATTGTTTTATAGGCTTTCTTTTCCATCTCTTCTTTGATCCATCTTCTGTACGTCAATCATGGATAATTTCTGCATTTAGTTAATGTGAACTAATTTTCTAGTTGACAGACTTGAACTCTCTCTTTTTAAAAATAAATATAGTTTCCTGATAGCGCTAGTCCTTTCAAAAACACAATTACTCGCTACAGCAACAGAATTCTTGGCTTTTGTGAATTATGTGTTGATGAGATTACAAATGGGCTCTTATATAGCAGTCCCCTTGTGGTTAATATAATGACATCCAATGTTAATGAGATCAAGATATAATACATAAAAAGAATATAGCAAAGAGACCAAAAGTAGAGTATTTTCCCTAATGAAATTCAATAAAAACAAGTGACAGTAATTTCATTTTAACATGCAATTAACAGTCTTGAATTGTATGATGTAAAATACACTTAACACATTCCAACTAAACTGTAACTGTTATAAAATAAACACAATTTTCTAAAACATGCCGCTGCACATATCCTTAGTCTCTGAAAGATATTCAAGCATTTGATACTCTTTAAAAGAGAACTGATCAATTTCTAATCTATGTAGTTATAGAAGACGAAAATTAAGCTTATTAAAGTAGGCAAAACAGATGAAGTATCAAAGGCACAAAAGAAGTGTATATTACTTAGAGTGGTACATCTGGGTGGTGGAGGTGGTGATGATGATTGTGATGGTGGTGGTTGAAATAATGGGAAAAAAAAGGAAGGAGGATAACTCGTTTAATATCCTTTCTGTTGGATGTCCTAATCCCTAGTCTTCTGTATTTATGTGTCAATGTGAAGCTATAATGGTACAGAAATATGACTAAAGAAAGGCAAAAATAAAAAATCCCTTTCTATATTTGAGAAGTCATAAGTGAACACTTGGTTTTGGACTATTTTTATTATCTCAAAAAATCAAGTGTGTGTTCCATTTACTATACACTGTCAGAGGCAGTATTTATATAAAAATGACACCTTCAAAAGTTGCATAAAAAATGAGACACTTCAAAATTGAGGCAATAATGTAAGAAAATTAAGTAGGGGAGATAAAAAAAAAATTGAACCTAAAACATGACAATTATACCAATTCCAAAAATGAAGTACATGGTTAGTTCTTTGAGGTCAGGAATCTCAAATGTTCAACTCCACCTGTATAGCCACTAGCAGAGTGCCAAGGAGATGGTCATAAGATATGTTCTTTGATTTAAGAAAGAAAATAAAGCAAACACAGGACTTTAAGATCTACTGGAAGCAACTTGAGACTATATGTTATAAAAATTGAACTGATTACATGTGGTATAGCATCTCTTTTTAAAAACATCTTACTGAAGAAAACCAAATTGCTGATAAACGTAACTAAAACATTTATCTAAGGGATTAGTAATTAAGAATAGTTATCTAGTGGAGAAAACAAAATTATACAAAGAGGACCTAATTAGTAAATTAGCTTGCAATTTAGGGGGTAGGGGGTTTGAAAGGAGGGCTAACAGCTGTTAAAGAATTGCTTTTGTAGGATATGGTCAAGGTTAATAGTGTTTTGTTTTGTTTTTTAAATAAAAAACAACCAGGAATCTATTTCAGCAAGGTCTGAAGAGTTACTTGTTAAATTTGTTATATGGATTGGACAATTATTTGACATGCTGACCAAGCTGGATCAGAACTTGCTGGGTGAAAAAACCAGTTCTCAACTATTATTTAGACGCTTTGAAACACATCAAATTCCAAACCAATGATATATGGAGTGGAATAAAATTCAATAGCAGGATCTGACCCACAGATAATAAAATCCTTACTTGAACAGCTTGAAAATAATGATTTACAATGAGTGTTATTATAGAACTGGAAGCTTTATTGTTTGATTTAATATGAAAATTATATATAGACGAGAGGAAAAAATGTAACCAATTTAAGGTTAGGTTTGAAAATAAGAAATGCCAGAATGAGCATTCACTCAATATCAACTTTAAAGACTTTTAATAAGAGATTAACAAGAAAGAAGTGTTAAACTGGTCAGTTATTTCCCATTAAAAAAAAAAAAAAAAAAAGGAAAAAAGAACCAAGCATAGGAGGTTGGCTTTTCAGCAGTATGTTTCTTTAAATGTTGGGGTTGGTTCAAAGTAAGATGCAAAGAGTTATTTTATTTAGTAGGAAGTGCTGGTTTTTTTTTTAGCTGAATTTTTCATCCTATTGCTGTGATGATTGAGTGACCCTTCCTGGAAGACATCTGGGTTTTTGTATCAAGGCCAGACTTGGCTATTACATTAACAAGAAAATTAAAACTTACTGTTGCAGGAGCTGGGGTGGGAGGTGGGGCATAAGATGGTCTTTCTGTTTGAAAGAAAATAAATAACTTCTTGTAAACAACTGAGATATAATACTATGCAACAAAACTACCAATGGTCCTGTTTGAAGAAAAAAAAAATGAGAGTATTTTGGAATTCCCATTTGCTAGGGCATTAGTCTCTTATTTATATAGATTGATAAATATAAAAAAATGAAACTTACTTGACATTTTGGAAGATTAAGTTCTCAGTTCCTTAAGAATGAATCTGAGACACTAAAATAAAAAAAGGAAAAAAAAGAAAAAAAAAGAGAATCAAAACTCAGCAAGCATGAGAGAATGTTTTCCTAAAGAATAGGGTAGTTTAATTGGTATTTCTTAGTAAAATTACATTATCGTCTAGTAACCAAGCCTTTTGCATATTTAACTAGTTCTTTAGGTCACTGTGTTGATCAGAATTAAAACGACTAAAACAAAAAATTTTCTTATGCTACTGAGCCACCTCTTGGATGGAAAACGTTGTACTGATGCCATGTACACATTTAATCAGACCGATAAAAATATAATGACAATAGAATGTGATACATTATCTGGGCCCACGCTAAGGAGGCCTGCAGATACTGACAGCTCCCACATCAGCAGCAGCTCTCCCTCCCTGTTAGCCTAGCAACGTCTATTAAAATGGAGCAGCATTTTATTCCTGGAGGCAGTGCAAGAGGTAATTGGCATGAGAATGAGCTTTATATTCCCTCTTAGTGGTAAACAGCTTTGTAACTGTTGGGAATAAATTTTTTGAAAGAATCTATCAGAAAAAAAACACACCTCTTATTAACCCTTCACAGCCTGTTGCAAAATTATCCCCTTAGTGGAGCTTTCTTGATAAATGACCTGGTCAGAATTGCTTCCTCATCTGTATTCCTACCCAATTTACCTAGATCTCTGATACTGTGTATCATATCATATACCTGTTAATGTGGCTAGATTGTGTGCTGCCTGGACGCAGGGACCATCTAATTCATTATTATAGTCCCAGGACCTAGCTCAATTCTTAATAAATTCTGCCCTAGTATTTACCAGCACATGCCTTGGCCGTGCACACGAGCTTGTTCCTGACATCAATATACATCACGCAGTGCAAACAAAGCCATGTTCACTGTTAGAAAAAAGGCAGATAACGTCTATGGCTACTGGAGTACTTTCCCTCCAACGCTCTGTGCAACAAACATGACTTATTTATTTATTTATTTTTGGCTCCTATTTTGCATTTTAGGGGAAATTCCCTGGAGCCCGAGGAATAAGAGACCTGGTGTGGAAGGAAACACTGTAGTTTATTTTCTCAATGACCTCAACTGGGTCTCTCACTCTTTCCTTCAGGAACAGGCAGAAACCCCTGCCTCTGTGTATTATTTCCTTCCCGCTCAGGCTCAGGGAGCTGTCAACATTCGGTGGGGGAGCCCTGACAAAGGCTGCCACGAGCTCCCGGGTATGCAGCCCCCATGGCTGATTCTTTTACTGGTTCTCAACCTTCTGGCCCTTTAAATACAGTTCCTCATGTGGTGACCCAACCATAAAATTATTTTCGTTGCTACTTCATAACTGTCATGTTGCTACTGTTATGGATCGTCATGTAAATATCTGATATGCAGGATGGTCTCAGGCGGCCCCTGTGAAAGGGTCATGCGACCGCCAAAGGGGTCGCGACCCACAGGTTGAGAACCGCTGTATAATAAGCGATTGCTCTCCCGGGCTCCACCAGACATCCTCAGGGCGGGCTGTCCTGTCCCCCTGCCCGCCGCCGCCGGACAGAAGATGCTAGAGAGGTGTTTGCTGAACACCGTCTGGGGGACAGGCTAATTCATTACCCACATTTCATTTTATTGTCACCAACTACCAACAAGACGGGGACTGCTGGTTCCATGTTACCGATGAAACAGTGGGTCTAGGGAACAGGCCTGAAAACACACAGCCAGGAAATGCCGGGGATGGGTCCCCGACCCAGGCCAGTCTGCCCGTCACCCTGAGCCACAGCGCGAGTCCTCAGGTCGATGCCCGAACCCAAGGGAAACCCCCTCCCGGGGGCGGGGAGCGGTGCCCACGGGCCCGGCTCCCCCGAGGGTTTGCTCTGCGGTCGTTCCCTGGGGGTTGGTTGTGGAGGATGCACGCCCCCCGCAACCCCACGAACGCGGGGTCGGCATGGCTGCTTGGACCCATTTCGCGGGGTCGGCGGCTGGGGCGAGTCT
>NW_005355708.1:4201183-4282365 GCF_000412655.1 Myotis brandtii | reverse complement strand
CCGCCGGGTGCTTTTCTCCTTTCACCGAGGATGGAGGCGCGGCGTGTCCGTCCCCACGGGCGCCTCTCGGGCGGGCTTCCTGCCTTCGCGACACGGGCTTTTCCCGTTTTTCCGAGGTCGAATCTGGTGCCGTTGCCACCGGCTTCCGAGCCGAGGCCCAGCCATGTGGATGCCCTGGCCTCGGTGGGGCGCCCTTGCGGAGTGGAGGTGCCACTGGTCTCGGCCCAACGGGGTCCGGGCTCGTTGGGCTCCCATCGACGGGAATGCCTGCCCCGCGCTTTCAGGTTAAACGCATCTGTCCTTTCGGATCCGGCTCACACGTCTCTTTCTGATGCCCTCCTGCCCCCCCCCCCTCCAACCCCCAATAATCCTTCCTCTCAACGCCGTGGCTCTTTGACATCTTGGTTGTAGTCTGTACCTGACCCAAGGCACCCGAGCGCGTTTGTCACCTTTAATGCAGGGCGAGGGGCTTGCAAACAAAGCCCAGTCATCTCACCGGTCACCTGCACGTTGCCAGTGTCTGCCAAGGCGTGGCCCATGGTTAGATGCTCAGGAAATGTGTGTTGAGGTTCGGCCCCAAGTTCGCTGACGGTGGTCTAGGGTCTAAGTGTGTGAGGGAAACTGGAAAAGGCTTGTAGTGATTTGCACATGTACCTTCTTTCAAAATGTTTATTTGTAACATGTCCATGAGTACTGGCAATCTGTGTACATGCTGGCCATACCTGGTAAACACAGAACTAAATTCTGCTTTTGGCACAAACTTTTTTTTAATGTTGATAATTTGAGTAACGTGTCTGCATATTATTTATTGATATTTGTTTTTTTAAAAATATTTTTTATTGATTTTTAGGAAGGGAGAGGGAGAGAAAAACATCCAATGTGAGAGTGTAATATGGAGAGGTAGCCTCCTTCACCCCCCACAATGGGGATCAGCTCGCAGCCCCAGGATGTGCCCTGACCGGAAATGAACAGGCAACCTTTCCGTGTACTGGATGACACCCAACCGACTGAGCCACACCAGCGAGGGCTATGCATATTATTTAATTACAGTGTAATTTTGGCTCATGTACCATAATGATTCCATTTGACACTTTCAAATAATTTATGCATTTTTGACTCTGGGGAACATTTTTATACTTTAAAAACTATTATGGTAGAGCCCTGGTCGATTTGGCTTAGTGGATAAAGCGTCTCTCTCTCTCCCCCTCCTTTCCTCTCTCTAAAAACCAATGGAAAAATATTCTCGGGTGAGCAGTCCAAATTGAGTAACTCATTGGGAAAAAGTAACTCTCCTGGAAGCAAACAAAGAATTTAAAAAATTCTCATTACCTGTTGTGTTTTAAATTATTACTTAATTAGAGGCTCAGTGCACGAAATTCATGCATGGGTAGGGTTCCTAGGCCTGGCTGGCGATCAGGGCCAATCGGGGCTTTCCGGCTGCCGGCTGGGGCCTCCCTTCGTTCTGTGCCGCCCCCTGGTAGTCAGCGCACATCATTGCGAGCAGTCGGTCTTCCGGTCAAACTCCCACAGGGATAATTTGCATATTAGGCTCATATATATATCATTGTCACCAATAATTGTTCTCAGAAATTCTCTCCCAATGACAAGTTCATCCAAATATTTGAGTAGGGCTTTGTCAAATATTTTCACATATATGTTATTTCAAGCAACTGTGAGGTGGGCATTGTTCCCAAGTAACACCTTTCCCTTTGTTTTCAAGTGTGAAAATTGAGGCTGGGAAATGTAAGTAATTCCTTCCTGGTTACATGGATAATTAGTGACTGACAGTGCCAGGGCAGGAATGCTACAATTGTTAGTAATTGGAATTACTCTGTATTTTTTGTATTTTGTTCTAGAAGCATACATTTTAATTATGCCCAAATAATGGAAGAATATTAATTTCTTTTATCTACAAAATGAGGATAACATTATACATCTTGTAGGATCATTGTAAGGATTAGTGATTATGTACAAGCACGCTGAGTGCAGTGTGAGGAGCAGAGTAAGCATTTTGTAAATTCTGGCTAACTGTTATACTTGTGGGATTATGAGATTATTTTGATTTTTTTTATTAGAATATACCATTCTTACTTTTCCTTTTGTTAAAAAACTATAGCCTGGCTGGCATAGCTCAGTGGTTTAGTGTTGACATATGAACCAGGAGGTCACAGTTAGATTCCTGGTCAGGGTTCATGCCCGGATTGCAGGCTCAAATCCCCAGTGTGGGGCGTGCAGGGGGCAGCTGATCAATGATTCTCTCTCATCATTGATGTTGTTATCTCTCTCTCTCTCTCTCTCTCTCTCTTCCTCTCGGAAATCAATAAAAAATATAAATATATTTTAAAAAACTATATAAGAAATTCTTTCTCCGCCATGGTTACAGTTCGTCATTCCCCAAGTGAACTAACCATATTAGAACAATTAAACTCAACACACTGTCTCAAACTCAAACACAATGCAGATTTGGAGTTCATGTTTAAGTTTTATAATTTTTATTATAGTGGTATCATTTACTTTGGTAAATTCATATCCCAATTTAAAATGCCCCAAAGCAAATAAAACTTTGTTATAAATTCAAATACTCTACTTTGAAATATACGTTACACACAATAGCTGCATAGTGGAATTACTATTATAAGCAGTTACATTTATGATGCCCACTATTAAGTTTTTACATTGCATATCAATTACACTAGATATATTCCATTACGATTACTGTTGCTTAGTACAGTAACTTTAGTACAATAGCTTATATGACTGCGTTTTCAAAGCTTTATGAAGTTAGTAGCTTTTAACTGATATTGAATTAAACACTTTTACATATAGGATGTATTTTAGGTTAGATGCTTATGCAAGAATAAGCACTTAACATGCTGTTGTAACCTTGACAACAAAATTATTCCTTTCACTAAATAGAATAAGCAAGGCTTAAAGAAATCTGAAGTAATTGAAAGAAAAATTTAACTATATCCCTGTATTATGTTAAAGATTAACATAATTTTCTTCTGGTTAAAATATATCTTTTTGTTGTTGTTGAAATAAAGGAGAGAGAGGAAGAGAGAGACATACACAGAGAGGGAGAGACAGAGAGAGAGAGAGGTTTCAGTTGAAAAGGCTGTACTAAAATGCTAACAGCTATAGCCCTTGGATAATTCTTTAGTTGGGATAACAGTATGGTGAGTGATACTCAACATATTTTCTGTTTAGAAAAAATTAATAGCCTATAAATTTTTAATGTTTAAAACAGATGTTTTTTTTATTTAAGGTCTTAAAAGAAATATACCTGTATTAAACAAATTAGGTTGTTTAAAAACCTCTGCAACACTACTTACTCATAAATATATTTTCTATCCATATTTATTACACTTGGAACAATTTAAAAACATAAATCCTGCAAATACTCATAGCTTCGATAACAATACTATTGTCTTAATTCACATAAATGATTGCAGGAAATACTTATAAGACTTTATATAATATTTTACCTAATGCTCACACCAAATACTCCAATTAATCACATTTAACTTTACAGATGGAAAAACTGGGATAGGGAGAGGTTGGATAACTGTTCTAGAAACTGTAGTAATCAGCTTTTCATATTTTGTGCAACTGGCCTCTTTTTTTGTTGTTGTTGATAAAGGACAATTTTTAAAGTTCTTTGAATAAAGTAACTCTTCTGGAAATCACATGACTACAAAACACTTTCAGATGAAGGTTAATTTTATTTAATCAAATTAGAACTGGGCTATGTTTTATACTTATTTAATTCCTAATCCTTCAAAATATTGGCAACTTGGTCTTTAATATTCCTGTAATACAATGCAAATGATTGTCTCAAAAGGAACATTTTTGGTTAAGGGAATAGGGAGTCCTCTTTAAAAGTTGTATAATTGTTTTCTTTTTCAATTAGAAAAATCTTTGTAGATATAACCAGTCATAGAAGAGTGATGAATTGCTCAGTGTGATTCTTAACATAGTACAATCATATTTAGATAAACCATTCCCTTTTCCTTAGAGTATTCAGGCATCAAGTCACAGATTTTACTAAGCTGCTAATGCTTACCATCTCTGATAAAATTTCAAGGGAACAAAAACGATTATTTGGAGGATAAATAAAATAGAAATCATACTGATTTTCTGATTTTATTTGCACTTCCCTTTCCAAAAAATATATCCATAGTTAAATGCAGAGAAATTTTGCCCCTTGCCATCCCCCCCGCCCACGAAGAGAATCACACATCAATCATAACATTCATACTTCAACTTACATTTGGGACAGAAGGTAGTCAGCATCGCCCACCTTGGTCCATCCTAATGTCATTTTCAAGTCAAGTCAAATACTGTCTTTGGGTTAATGAGCTGCTGATGGAGGTTTGATAGAGGGAATACTGCATGATCTCCTCATGATAAGCCTGACTTCTATATCTGGTAGATTATCCTGTTTAGTCTGTAAACACCCTTCATCAGTGGCTGCTAAATGAAGGTCAAAGCGAAGAGAAACAGATTTTTTCCTTAACCGAGGGTTATCTTTAAAGAAGGAACCTTCCCATTCTTTAATAACTTCATCCACTTTCTCGGTCCTGAAATGATAAAATAAACCTTTCTATATGAAGACGTACGGATGTATTAAGAAATATGTAATATATATTCCATATGAAAAAGAAATCAAGAAGTTTGAATAATTTATAATTTGCATTTTAAGTTTTACAATGTACATCATGATATTTAAAATTTATATACTTTAAAAAATCATATAACTATAATTTCAAGGGATTCTATAGAACTCTCATGTGTTGCTATATTTTTTTAAAAAAATATACTTCGCTCAAAACTGCTCATGGAAAGTAACTGTTATTTTTCTAAGTGTGCAAATGATTGTCTCAAAAGGAACATTTTTGACTAAGGGAATAGGGAGTCCTCTTTAAAAGTTGTATAATTGTTTTCTTTTTCAATTAGAAAAATCTTTGTAGATATAACCAGTCATAGAAGAGTGACTAATATCAGAAACTCACCTGAAGGTAAAACAAAACCAACTCTACTTGTAGGTTTTTTAAGGAGTGAGCATTCTTTTATCTGAGTTTTCGTTTATATATACTTACTCATGTCAGATTAAAAATCACAGCAAATTAAAATTATGTTTGGAAACATTCAAACAAAGATTACTGAGATTATTCGATTGAAGTTAATTTCTTTACACGTTTATTTTATTTCTTAGTCAGAATTACTTTACTTACTGAATAGTGCCATGAGCTTCAGTGCTCTCCTTCACCATATTTCCATTTAATATTGCCTGTTTGGTCACTGTTTCCACTTTTTCATTCTCACACTTTTGTGGGACTTTTGTTGAAAAAGAGATTTCATTTATAATGGCTGTGAAAAAATTTTATTTATGAAATATTAAATTACAATGTTGAAGTATTAATCACAGTCAATTCACATGTTAAAATTTATGTAAATATTGCTTATTTTTGCTACGTTAGAGTGCTCAATTTATTTATAATCCCTACTAATGGCACTTCGCTTTCCAAGTTAAATTACTAATATCAGAAACTCACCTGAAGGTAAAACAAAACCAACTCTACTTGTAGGTTTTTTTTCTTTTTTTCCTCCTTGGATACAACCATAATATCTGAAATTAGAAAGAATTATATTGTAGGAGCAACAAAATATTAGCAGGTAATGGAAACAAATGCTCACTAATCAGAGAATGGATAACTGTAGTATATTCATACAACGGAAATACTATTTAGCAGTGAAAATAAATGAACTCAGGGTACTGGATCCTTATGGATGAATCTCCCAAGTATAACATGGAGTGAAAAAAAGAGTAAGTTTATAAAGGTTAAAATAATATGCAAAACAATTTCATATTTTGTTTAGGGATACATACATATTCGTATAATAAGCATCAAATTTGGGAGCCAGGTTAGATTGAGGGAGGAGGGTGAGATTGGGGGGATGTGGTTTAGGTGTGGGGGATGGGGAGTGGAACAGACTTCAACAACATTGTATATGTCTCACTGAGCTGGGGGACGTGCATACACGGGAGTTCATTACATCTTTCTTGATACTTTCTTGTATATATTAAATACAGCATAATAAAAATTGTATTACAGGAATATTAAAGACCAAGTTACCAATATTTTGAAGGATTAGGAGTTAAATAAATTTCACAACCTTTAATTTTATTTAATAATAAATTGTATGTATATTTACATAATACTATTTTAAGCACTTTACAAACATTAATTTGTTTAATCTTCACAGCAATGCTATGAGGTAGGCAATATTGTTCCCATTTTAGAGATGAGAAAACTGATGCACAGAGAGGTTTAGTAACCTGCCTGGCTTCACTCTGCTAGTAAGTGGTATATTTGAATTTAATTTACGGTTTTCAAAGATTTAGTAAGTGTCAAGACATTATAGGTTAAAGCATTTTCATCTAGTTTTATAGAAGACTCAGAATTCTGAAGCAAGCAAGAATAAAGGTTTATTTTTAAAGAAGAAGTGGTACTTATATACAATGAAATATAACTCAACCATTAAAGTAAAAAAGAATGAAATCTTGCTATCTGCAACATGGATGGATCTAGAGGGTGTTGTGCTGAGTGAAGTAAGTCAGACAAAGACAAATGCCGTATGATTTCTTATATGTGGAATCTAAAAAGCAAAACAAATGATCAAGCAGACCAGAAACAGATCATAGATTCAGAGAACATTTTGATAGAGGCCTGTGGGAGGGGGTTGGAGGCATGGGATGAAGAAGTACAAATTGGTAGTTCTAGCATAGTAATGGGGATGTAAAGTACAGTGTAGGAAATATAGTCAGTACTATTGTAATTACTATGCATGATGTCAGATGGTTACTAGATTTATTAGGTGATTTTTTAAAATTATATACATGTCTAATCACTGGATTGTATGTCTGAAACTAATATATTGTATGTTGACTGTACTTGAAAATTTTAAAAAGTATATTTAACCAGTTAACTGCCACACATCCAAAACGGAAACCATCCTCACACGCCATTGATGCTTAGGGCGTACAAAGGGTTAAAAAAAAGACTAGTTTTGTTTTTATGGGAACATGGAAAATTGGAGGTTGTGCTGTGTTCAAAGCCATATGACCCTATAAGTGATTGCAGATTCTGAAATTGTGTGAATCAATAAGAATTCCTCTTTGGTACCTTTTGTTATTGGGACATCTGGAAGTCTTCTAAATCATATACTCCAAACACCATTGCCTTCCATGGTTGTAATATTTTGGTGTTTGATGTGTGGTGGGAGTGGGCCTTAGTGTGTGTGGGGATGTGGTAGTAAGAGTTTTCCAAACTTTCTTTGTGGGTGGTACGTATAAGGCAATGACTAATTCTAAAAGTTTTGTGTGGCAAGGAGAGTGAGAAAGTTTAGAAAGGTCATTTTTGTATTGATTGGTAATTATTTACATTTTGTTCTAGTCTTGCTGTGCTCCTTGTTGTAGCTTATGTCCCGGACATTGGTTATTTTGTCCGCGATTTGTGGAGGCTGGAAATACTTCTCATATTCTTGGCAGTGCGTACTACTCCTATTTAATTGTAGAGACTCAGTGGTCCTGCCATGGGGGTGATTTCTTTAGATTCAATTTCACTGATTATGTCAACAATGGCGTAAGTGGCTCTGCATTTCTGGCCGCTTGTCATGAACCACATGGGATTAGGTACCTGATTTCTTCCTTTTCTAGGAGGCGGCGGTACGTGGCTATTTCTTGTTCTAGCCTCATCTTCGTGTTGAGAAGCATCTCATGCTCTTGGAGCTGCTTCTCGATGCCTTGCCTTACTTCCTGTAGCTCTTTTTCCAGTCCTTCAATCACAGCCTCCAGGTCTTGCAGCTGCATCTGGTAATGCTGCTCACTGGCCTGCAGGGAGTTTTCGAGGCCCCGTTCCTGTTTCAGATAGATCTTCATCAATGAGTCAGCGAAACACAATGAGTTTCTGAATTCTGATTTGCAATGTCTTCATTCTATTGTGTTTTTTCTCTTTTTAAAAAGGTTGTAATACTACATTACTTAGATGAGAGGTAATGGTTTGGCTTAGTAGATTAAGCGTCGGCCTGTGGACTGAAGGGTCCTGGGTTCAATTCTGGTCAAGGGCACATGCCTAAGTTGTGGGAATGATCCCCAGTAGAGGGTGTGCAGGAGGCAGCCGATCAATGATTCTCTCTCATCATTGATGTTTCTGTCTCTCTCTCCCTCTCCCTCCCTCTCTGAAATCAATAAAAGAGAAAAAATTAAAGAAAGAATAAGAATTCTGCAGTGTGATTAGCGTATCATTCTTTTTTAAGTATTAAAAATATAGACTATTAAATAACAAAGCCAAAGCAGACTGCATATAAAAAGCATTTTAGGAAAGTGTTTAAATATTTTCTTATTAGACACCTCAAAAGTATGGACTCTCTACTGTGGTGACTTTGGATAATGACAAGAGCTCTATTCCCCCACTCCAACAAGTAGAGAACCACAGGGCAATAAGCAAGGATCACTTAATTTGTATCGGGGCGAACTACACCTTGAGTGAAGGAGGGAAAGGGGTAGTTAAACTAGGACCTGGGGTAGAATTCAGTGGCCTTGATTTCTTGCTCACAGTGAGTTTCTCACTCTAAGGTAATGGGGTTATATCTCCCCCTCTCCCCCTCTCCCCTCCTCTTCCCCTGCTTCTGCTTTGTAAAAACATTTTTTCTTTTCTCACCTTAGTCCTTTTGGTTGAATTTGTGCATATTTCCAAAGTAGGATGGAGAAAAATAGTAAGAATACTTTAACATTGATTAAATTTAGTGGTTCACAGCTGATTCACATACTTCTCTTCCCCTCCCCCCGCCCCCTCCCCCTTAATCATGTAGCATCTGGGGACTCCATGGGCCAGTTGCTCTGGAGACAGGCTCACCACAGCGTGGAGAGATTCAATTTCCACTTGCAGGTGGTGCCACTGGCGCCGGGCTTCCTTGAGTTCTGCTTGAGCTGCCCTTAAAGCCTCTTCATCTTTGTCCATTTTTTTGCTCAGATCTTCTTCCAGCTAGAAGAGAGCCAACAACAACAATAACAAGGAAACAAAGAGCACTCTTGAAAGTGAGGCACTTAAGAGCAATGATAGAAAAATAGCATGGGAATCGAATCATTATTTTCTTTAAGTTGTTAGATTACGAATGTATGTTTTAGTGCTTCGTTACTAATCATTTAAATGTCTGAGCAAGTCCATTGCACTCTCAGCGTCAGTTTTCTCAGATGTAAAATGAACCTCAAAAGTCTCTTCCTACTATGGCAGTCTATGAAATGCAGGAAAAAAATACACCTATTTTAATAAAAAGTAACAGTTTACAGGACCTGAGTTGGAGACCTCTGATTCTTAACTTTCCAGTATTTATGGCATTAATAAGGAAGAAGGATTGAAATTAGCTACTATTTCCCCCCCCCCCCCCCGTATTTTCTTGTTGGTTGCTTTATAAAAGCAGATAAACTGTTATATACCCTATATTAATCAATTATTGGACTGGGTACATAGACAGGGAGTAAATATTGCTGGAAAGTGTATTATGAATAATTTAGAGAATTAAGTTATCATAGACATTAGAAACTCTAATATAGATTTCGGTATTAAGCTAACCCACTATTGATTTATCTTTTTCAATATAATCTTTTTAGAAGGCATGCTAATGTTGTTTATCTGAGGTAGAAGCAAAAAATGACTTCCTTCAAAATTGTTTTCTAAATGTCCTCATATTAAATAACAAATGGATTATTGTATGGTTAGCTTTAAATGTTCTTATACTGATGTTGAAATTCAATGAAAGTATCTTTTGACAGAATTCTGAACATTTGGCCCCACGAGCAGTAGGAGCAGTGTATGAAGTTGGTTGTAATATTTTGAAACAAAAGTTACAACCTTTTTATGTTTTTATAAAAATGCATTTTAAAATTTAAAAAATGTAATATGATGATACAACAGATGTTTTAAAGGAGGAAACACTGCGGTACATGAAAGTCTATAATGAAGTTTAGGGCAAAGTATTAGATAACATTTATATGTTTCTTTTGATTTGTTGTTCTCAGCATTGTTGGCAAAAGCAAGCAGCATCACATATCAGAGCAACTGCAAAAGAAAGTGTCGAGAATTTAGGAGACAAGAGTGCATGAAAACTATGGTATTCATTGGTCTTTTGCATTTTGGAATGGGCAGCGAAGCTTGGATAGTAGCTAGATTCTGAAGATGGCCTGCAATGAACCACCCGACCCAAAATGGATGTCTTTGTGTGGTGGCCTTCCACATTGAATCTGGGCTGACCTATGTCTTGCTTTAGCCCGTAGAATGTGGCAGAAGTGTCAGTTTTAGGACTAAGCCTTTAAGAAATCCTGACAACTTGCACTTCTGTGCTTTTGGGAGCTTCTATGCTTTTGGACCAGCATGTAAGAAGTCTGCATGCTCTGTTGGAGGGATCATATAGAGAGGCCAGATGGAGACAGATCCCGAGGCTACATGGAGAGAGAGAAACATTTGTCTCTGCTGAGCCAGCCTTTCAAAATCCCAAGGTGCCAGGCCCATGAATGAGCCACCTTGGATGACCCAGCCCAGTTGTGCCCCAAGATGATTGCAGTCCCAGCCAATGTCACGTCCAGCTGAAGTCACCCCCAGTGAACCTAGTCAAGCCACCGAATCGTGAGAGGGAATACAATGACTTCTTTACTCTAAGTTTTGGGGTAGTTGTTATATAGTAATAAGTAACTGAAATAGCTCCCTATTGTGTAATAATTAAACAGGCTTTCTTGAATTTATTTCAGCTGACTCTGAATTAAGAAGACCAAACAAAATGTACTGTATGTAGTCTTGCTTTTTGGCTTTAGCGGATGCATTTCAGCATTGTGACTTGTAAACTAAATAACTTGTATTTTTACAAATGCAAAAAAAGTGTTTATTAGGTTTATAATTTTCAGAAATTATCATTAAAAATTAATGGCCATCCCCCCTTTCTTTGTAAAAGGTGGATGAACTATTCCAACAGTTAAATATCCCAGTGACTCTGCTTAATCCAGGATACTGATCATTCTCTATGAAGACTGACAATGTTTTCCAGAGGTAAAATTTATAATGTTACTAAAAATGAATTGCTAATGGAGTAAAGTCCCATGATTTCCCAGCAATACTTTCCCCCCTTTTTGTGATGTTCTGAAGTAAACTCCTTGCAGTATTTGGGTGCTCAGAATAGGATTTGAACTCAGATATGGTAGGTAAACTAAAAAAAAAAAAAAAATCCCTGAATTTCTGAACCTTTGTTTCTAAAATATTAGTTTGTACCATTGTTTAAAGATTTGAGATCCTAAGTAATTGCTGAAGGTGATTGTCACTTTAAAACAAAGTAAGTCTATAAAACTAGGATTTAACCCTTATTTAACTTGGTTCTCTCTTATCTTTAAAACTTAAATATAGCATGCCTAAATATTGGAAATAAACATTTTCATCTTATAGCACAAAAGCAAAAATCTACAATGTAAGTGGAGAGTCTATCAATCGGTGGTGGTGGGGGGGGTTGATTGTCCTGATTTATATCAGAATTGTTCTGAATGCCCTGTTCTTATGCCCAGATGATTTCTATTTATAACGATCTGGAATACAACTGAACTCATTAAAAATATTTTAGTTAGTTTTCCTCTACAAAGTGTGCAAGCTAATAAATCTTACTATAAAGCTTGCCATTTTTAAGATGTCATTTAAATTATCTCTATAAGTAACTCTGTATTATCTTTGAAGGGTATTTGAAATGCTTCCTCCTTGGAGGATGTCAAAAGAGGTTCGAGTGCACCATTTTATTGTATGTTGACCCCATGGTTTATTAATGACCATAACCTCATAATTTACATAAAAATTAAATGCATCAATCAACACTTATTTCATGGTCGCTTAACAGTATAATCACAGCATTTCCCCCTGTAGTCCCCGTCACATTGCAGTAAAACCTAAATTCCTTCCCCAGTATACGCTGCATTGAAAAGGAAATACTGTACCTCAGAGAGGCCGGGACAGGAATTGGATAGACATGGATTGTCTCCTTATCCTGGAGGGTGTCTGTCTGTATGAAATCATTACCTGGATCCTTGTTGAGAGCACGGTCTCTATCTGATTTCTGGTGAGGAGCTTTTCATAGTTTGCCCTGATCTCATTGAGTAGCTGGGACAGCTCCATTCTTTTCCCATCCTCCACCTTGGCTAACTGAACCTTATCGATAGGATGAGTCGCTGCTGCAGCAGCGCTGGTCTGTCTGCCTCCCAGCCCAGAGCCCCGTGGAGCCTTAAAGACACAGAGCTCCTTTTTCACAAGCCAATTCCTGTGTTTCTATTTAATGATGCAAATATTTGGTAAACCCTTTTCTCCTGTTGTTGGTATAATAGAAGTGCCAGACCCTCCATAAAGGAACAACAACAAAAATGAAAACATCCTCAGTATTTCTGGATTGGTTCTCTGTAAAACTGAGTACTTTTTTGGGGAAGGAAAAAAGAAAAGGTAATTTATCTCATGGGAATGAAATCAGGCATCATATAAGGACAATTATATTTTGTTTTCCCAAGATATTGCATGGAAATAAATCTGGGCCCAAAACATGATAGCTGGATTTTCTTTTACAGCTTTGCTCACCATTTGAATTCTCTAAACAATTGCTGTGGTAGGGCATTAGGATAGGGTGTAAGTCTTGGATATTCTGACAGCTATTGGAGAAAGCCACCATCAGATTCAGTTGACAGTTGTCATTCGCCACAGGTCTGATTGATTGTATTTCTCTCAGATGCATACGGTGTGGCTCATGGCGGGCTGCTGGCCTGACAGCGGGTTTGATGTACTGGCGTGAATTCCTGAAGGCACATTACAGATGAAACCACAGCGAGAGGTAAGTGCTAACAGAGTACGAGAGCCGAGAGCTAACACTTGCCACGTTTTAACAAGGCTGAGAAAAGTACCACCAGATGGTCCCCGGAGAGGGTGTATTCACTGAGGTCAGATTTATTGTGCGGTTGCTCCTTCAATAGTCAACGTAGAGTTAATGACAGCTCATGCTTGAAATATAACATTTGTGCAGCTCTTCGAACTTTAAAAAGCACCTTTCCATCTATCATTGCATCCAATCCTCATCTCCCTGTCATTTTGTACCAGTGAAGACTGAGGCAGGAGGGGTTAAAGTGTCTTGCCCAAAGTCACATGGTGATGTGATGGAATGGTTGGGACTGGGACTTTGATTGGTTGGTTGTGTTCCATATATTGCTTCCTCTGTCTCTGCATTCTCCCTCTCCCTGCCTAAAGTTCTTGTTTAAGCTGGCCAGCTAGTTGCTAGATGTGACTGAAATGTTTTTGCGACTAGATCTGTTATTATTGTTATTTGTAGAATGGCTTGGCTGAAATTGTATCCGGAGCATCGTTCAGGAAATAGTCCTCGGCTCTCGCACTCACAGGACCTTTGAATGTGCATGCATCATGCTCTCTCAATTTTTGAATTAACTCCCTGCTGGCCAGCCCAGTCTGTGCCACCGGGCATTCCCACAGTCCCCTCCAAGCAAAGCTGGTCATTTATAGCCCCTGCTCAGAGGAGGTTCCAGATCATTCCTGTACTCTGTTTAACCTGACCCACGCCTCCTTCACCCCCTCACCCCCCAGCCAATCACAAGGATTGGTCTAGGGATGGACACCTGACTCAAGGACAGCCAGTCCATAGGCTGGGGACCTGTGATGTACCCAATACAAAAGCTGACTTGAGAGGGCCACTTATGATTATCTAGGCCAAACTGATTCTCTTCCTTGGTAACTGCAAAGGAGACATATAGAGAATCAGGCACTTGGTAATGGGAAGAGAAGGAAGAAACTAAAGAATTATACTCTGGTTACTTTATGTAGTTCCTGCTAATCTCTGTCTGAAATACAGAGTGGAACTAGACTCCACAGAGGGCTGACAGTTCCAGTATTTCTTATGCACCCTAAAGCAGTGTTTTCTGATAGAAATATAACGCAAGCCACAAAGGCAATCCCTGTGACTTTAAACTTTCTAGTAGCTGTATCAAGAGATAAAAACAGAAATAAGTGACGTCAATTTTAATGGATTTTACTTAACCTGATATATCCAAGATATAATTATTCAACATATAGTCCATATAAAACATTCATGAGATATTTTATATTCTTCCCTTTTGATCCTGTCATTGAAATCCAGTGTGCATTTTTATAGCCCATCTCAATTTGGACAAGCCACATTTAAAGTGTTCAATAGCCACTTGGCTGGTGGCTATTGTGTGAACAGTGCAGCTCTAATGCTTTATCTGTCCTATATCTAAAGTTGTGATCAATTTTTATCCTAAAAAGCATACCAGATAGAACTGATGGCAACACAAGTTTATATGAAATGGATTTCTCTTCCAGGCAGATGCAACTCTGAATCTTTTGTCTTTGCATAGTTATATCAACCAGTCCAGCTGATCTTTTATTTTGGGGATAATCCCGTAGAGCTTGGGTATTCTTTTATTTATTAAGTAATTTCTTTATCAGCTTTAGATACTGTGAGTTTCTTTTTAAGTCAATCATGCATTTCAATAGGCTTATAGTTGCATAATTGTACTTTTAAATATTGTTTTAAGTGATAGGCCTTTACTGGTTTGTCCCCTTTTTATTATATTGTTGATTTTTCTACTCATAGGAGCATGCCTTTACATGGTATAGTTTCATGTATCAGTTAGGAATATAATTAGACACAGAGATTTGTGTTGGAACGTGTTGTCAGCATTTCTCAGCATGTTCGAGGTGCATGAGCAATGCTTACATGCATTTCCATATGGCCCGCACATAACGTTTCACACAGAGCGATTAAGCAGAGTTTAGTACATATGCAGGCATGTTCTTGACAGATACCAAATTCATTCTTTGTGGCTTCAATTCAATTAAAAAGTATGGCTATTTCCCTGATCAAGGACTTTGCCTTGGGTTCTATTTTCTCTGGCATCTTCCCTAGTGCTTCCCCTTCCTATCTTGTTCTCTGCAGCCCAACACACACAGAGACTGTTTCATGCTTAAAAATGAATGTTACTAGAGGGTGAGGCCAGTTTAGGATCAAATGTATACAGTTTCGGTGTATTACAATTCAGATTATGCCCCGGCCGGTGTTGCTAAGTGGTTAGAATGTCAGCCAGAGTACCCAAGGGTTGCGGGTTTGATTATCAGTGTCTCTCTCACATTGATGTTTCTCTCCCCCGCCCCCCCATCTCTCCCCTCCTTGGGTGAAGATTAACAACAACCAACCAAACAACCAAACAAAAAAACAAATACAACCTGGCCAGTGTTGCTCAGTGGTTAAGATCGACCCATGAACTAAGAGGTCTTTGGTTCGATTCGCAGTTAGGGCACATGCTCCAGTTGTGGGATGCAGCTGATTGATGTTTCTATCTCATTAATGTTTCTATCTCTCTATTCCTTTCTTCCTCTCTCTATAAAATCAATAAAAACATTTCAAAAACAACAACAAATATAGTTCAGGTTACATTGTTAGCTTTGCAGACTATAAGCACTAAACAAAACTATTTCAGGAATTCAGCCCCCTTTTCCTCCAGGCCTCTTTTCATCTCGAGGTGACTTAATGAAGTGCCAACCTTTCATGTCACAGTTCTTAGCTTAAAACTGTGCATCCATCACTGGTCCCCCTTGAGCTACATATTTGGCTTTTCTATTCAGATCCCTGGAAGAGAGGTCTTTGTGGAGTCCTAAGTACATCTCCCTCACCAACCCCCACCAATTTGACAGGTATTCCCTTAGCTTACTCTATCTTTAAAGTCCTGATTGTTTCTAAACCTCCTTTTTCTACCTGATGACATTGCCCCGACTGTCTTCTGCTGAGTGTATCTGAGGGAACATTGTAGCACATGTGGGAAGACATTATATGTTAGATTTGAATCTTTATCAGAGATGGTGTGGTCATCATGTGGAGCGTTTTCTGCTAAAGAGAAGTAGTAAAGTGAAAGAGGCGGTGAGTAGAAAAATAGGAGGCTGACCGGTGATGGAGGAAGCTAAGTTCAGAAATTCCTCTGCGTGGCTTTCAGCATCCACCCTACCCAAGTCAGCGTGTGTCTTGGAGTGGACCTTCTCTGACAATAGAGCTGGTCCCTTCCTGGTCCTGGATGCACGCCCTGCACAACTATTGTGGCAGCGATAGCCGAGGCAGCCCTCGGAACTGAGTGTTAATGTGTTTCGAATGCCTTGAGTGCAGGACCCAGCTTAGGTGTTCCTCTATTGTCCTCTCCAGTAGCTTCTCTGGGGACAGGTTGTGTGGAAAGCATGAGGAGACCTGTGTGGATCACATAGGACATAGTTCTCATCTGTAACAAACGTTCATATAGCTTCGGATATTATTTTTGCTTCTTGGTCTTCACATAATGGCTTGAATTATTGACTTGTATATTATTCAGGCTTAAAAGCCATCTGACTGTCCTAGCCAGTTTGGCTCAGTGGATAGAGCATTGGCCTGTGGACTGAAGGGTCCCGGGTTCAATTCTGGTCAAGGGCATGAGCCTGCAGCTCAATCCCTGGCCCTGATCAGGATGCGTGTGAAAGACAACCAATCCATGTGTCTCTCTCACATTGATGTTTCTCTCTCTCTGTCTCTCCCCCTCCCTTCTACTCTCTCTAAAAATCAATGGATATCCTCGGGTGAGGATTAGCAACAACAACAACAACAACAACGACAACAAAAAGCCATCCGATTGACCACACTGCAAGATGAACGAGCCTCTTCCAGAAGCGAACTCTCCATATCCCATGCCCCCCTCTGCCTTCTGAGGTCTCCACAATGCTCCTCGCCTCCTTAGTTTCTGCCACCAGGGAGGAGCCCTCCGGCTTTCTCTGGCCTGGACTCAGCTCCCTGGCAGCTGCTACAGGCGCATCTGGATCTGTCTCCCCATCCTCCTCTCCCTTTCCTGCTTTCAACTTCTCCGTCAGTCTCCAAGTGTCTGAGCACCTTCCAGCTGCTCAGCACTGCTGTATAGCTGTGAGGACACAGGCGCATAGCTCATAGCACTCTTGCATTTGCATATCCACGTGGATCCCTTTTTAGTAAGCCTGGTGGATAAACATTGGAGTCCCAGAAGTGGCACATTTAGGCTTTTTACAAAGACACATTTTTCAGAAGAACTTTTAGCTGTACAAATTTTTTGTTTTAAATTATATTTCCTTTCAGGCTTGGAAGAGGCAATAATCCAACTTTGGCAGTTAAATGGATGGCATTTAAAATAATAGATTAACAAAAGTTTGATTTCTCCACAGTCTTTAAGTGAGGTTCAAAATGCTGGGTAATTGTTTTCTCCTTAACTAGACTGTGAACGTCTCAAGGGCAAAGAGTGCATGTCTTATGTTTCTTTGGAACCTGCTCCAACTCCCACTAATTTACTGGGTTTTCCCACTAATCCCTTAGACTTAACGCTTATTTAATGCCTTTGAACAAATACATGAATATCAGAGTAGGCTATCTTTTCTTAACTTTATATCTTGTCTTGAAAATGGAATGATTACTGTTAAACTTCTCTTAAAAATATGTTTTGAGTTCTGGAATGTTCATTGCAAGGTTGGGTTTGTTTTGACTTTCTCATGGTATAACCAGGAGAGGAGTTGCTCTCGTAGGGATTACTGGTGTGTATTAGGTCAGCATGGTAATCTGTCCTCTCGGGCGTGGAGCTGTGTTCAGATTAGAGACACTAATACAGCATACCGGCAATTATTCAGTTGTAATACAACGTAATTACGTAGCTCAGCGATTTTCAACCCTTTTCATCTCATGGCACACATAAAGTAATTACTAAAATTATGTGGCACACCAAAAAAGTATATTTTTTGCTGATTTGACAGAAAAATAGGTATAATTTTGATTCATTCACACTGGACAGCTATTGCGTTGGCTGTTGTCATTTTTTTATTTGACAATCTAAGGAAAAGAACTCAGTTCCCTTGACTAAATGGTCAGGTATTGCATGCTTTAAAAATTCTTGCAGCACACAGGTTAAAAATCATGGGCGTAGATCATAACATTTTTCATGAATATAATACTACTTCCATTAAAGTGAATAGTTTTGAGCATTTGGAGAAAGCTGGAGTCCAATCAATATGTTTTGAGCTATGTATGAAAAATAATCTGGTATTAAGATAAAAGCGTGCATGATTCATTTTCTGACTTAGTGCTGAACACAGTTGCTGATTTCTTTTTTTTTAATAAAAAAATTGTATTTACTTAGAAGCATTCAGAATGTCAACAAAACAGCCGCAACTTTTTTTTTGCAATTACAGAGTGGTATTCAGTTAACAGAACAACAATTATTTCGTATAAGCTGCATCAGAGACAACTGAAGATGAAAAACTACCATCCCCATATATAACTAATTTGTGCTGTGCACCAACAAGAACCTGCTTTAAATTTCCATGCCAATTTACAACCCCCATACTGTACCAGGCAAGGTTAGTGGCTATTGAAAATACCACCAGGACAGGGCTATCTAAAGACACATCTGGTAGTGTGTTAACTATACAAAGAAAGACACTGTACAGTTTAAAAACAAATCTTACACAGCCTTACATTTCAATTTTTTTCTTTAAAAGGAGTGAGTTGTGTACAGGGGGTTAAATGCTTTATAGACAAGAAAAAAACTGCACTAGAACCAACTTATTCATCATCGTCTTCTTCTTCATCTTCCTCCTCCTCTTCCTCCTCCTCATCTTCCTTCTTTTTCTTGCTTTTTTCAGCCTTGACAACTCCCTTTTTGGCAGCATCAGGCTTTCCTTTAGCTCGGTATGCAGCAATATCCTTTTCATATTTCTCCTTCAGCTTAGCAGCCTTCTTTTCATAAGGCTGCTTGTCATCTGCAGCAGTGTTATTCCACATCTCTCCCAGCTTCTTTGCAACGTCACCAATGGATAGGCCAGGATGCTCTCCTTTGATTTTTGGGCGATACTCAGAACAAAACAAGAAAAAGGCCGAAGGAGGCCTCTTGGGTGCATTGGGATCCTTGAATTTGTTTTTTGTTTCCCCTTTAGGAGGAATATAAGTTTTCATTTCTCTCTCGTAACGAGCCTTGTCCGCCTTTGCCATGTCTTCAAATTTTCCTTTCTCTTTAGCAGACATGGTTTTCCACCTCTCTGAGCACTTCTTAGAAAACTCTGAGAAGCTGACTGAAGCATCTGGGTACTTCTTCTTGGATTCCTCCCGGCAAGTTTGCACAAAAAAGGCATACGATGACATTTTGCCTCTCGGCTTCTTAGGATCTCCTTTGCCCATGTTTAATTACTTTCCCTCAGCAGGCACACAGTCACCCAGTGCCTGGCCGGCTCGCACTTGCCCCGGTGCTGTCTATGGAGCTCAATGTACTGCAATGGCTGTCCAGTTGCTGATTTCTTGAAGACTGTAGTCTGCAATGCTATTCTCATTCTGTGGTACAAAGTGTTCTGAAATTTGTGAACATTTTTTATTTTCTTTTAATTTTTTTGGCACCCTCAATTTGACTTTTGCTTCTCTTTGGCTTCTTACACCACAGGTCCATTCAGTAAACATTTTTTAAAAGTTTAATACATTGAAAGTTGTCTTTTGGCTTAAATGATAAACAGTTACATTTGGAAATTAATGCATTTTCTGAAATTTAGTTCAGTCTCTATAAAAAAACAAAACTGTTGGTAGGGCAAGTATAGTTGTCCTTCCCTGATTCCACAGTCTGTCATACATTTTACAAGGCATTTTCACACTGTTGCCTTCAGAAAAATTCATTCTACTAATCCTTCAATTCCTTCTTAACCACTTTTTTCAAATGTCTCAACTCATCAGTGGCTCAGTCCATTGATCATTGCTCACTCCAGAAATAAAATTTGGTGATATGTTGACGTACAGGTACCACCAGTTCAGTTACTCTCAAAAATCATTATCTTTGAAACTTCTCTAAGTAGCCACAAAACAGTGATTCATACCTTGAAAGAAATGGTCATTGAAATCAGCATTGTTTGAGAATTAGGGAAACATTTTCATTTTTCTTTGAGAAATCTTAAGTGTTAATCTTTTAGGATTAACTTTGATCTTTTTTCAAGTGTATGATTCTATATCCTCCTTTGATAGTTTAGCTCTATTATCTTACCACTGTACTTGCATATTATAAGCAACCAATAACTTTTTTTTTTGAGTTGAGTTAAAACCTATTAGAGAGACTTCGCTTGGTTCCTTTCTGAATATGGCATGCCCGTTTTTGTCTGTGACTCACTTTGGAAAGGATTCCTTTCTCTGTTGTTAGTATCAGATAGTTCCTATTCACTTTGCAAGAAAGAATATCTACTTACAGGCATTTTCTCTCTTCTAACTTCTCTTTCAAGTAAAACAGATAATCTATTCCACTTTTAAAAGGGGGTAAGGTTTTGAGATTCCATGGAAGGAGGAGGGTACCTCACCCCTCACCTTATGGGCCATGCTGAGCATTTTGTACTATGTTGACATTTGCAGTGTCTTAGCTAATTCGGGGGCTATAGTATTTGTAGAATAGGGGCTGATATCTGCAGTTAATCATTTTGCTTCCAGGTGTTTTTCATTACATGAAATGGAAACTTACTTGTCTGAGTTATTAATTGAAGTAGCCTAAGATCTTGGATTATTTTTCCTAAAGAGCTTTTAAAAATAAACTTCATTAGGGAATATGATATTTTGGAAACATATTGCTGAGGTGAAGTCATGAAATTATCTCTGTGTACAAATTGGTTTTTGGTGGATTCACCCAGGAGGAGCTTTTTGCATTCCAGGGCTCCTGAAGACCGTAGTTCTCTCTCTAGGACCTGAAAAGTCCACTACCGTTCATTCATCTCAGTTGTAGCAGAATCGGATGCATCAGCGGGGGCGGCAGTCTGCTGGTGTAGCACTCCCCTCTGAAATACCATTTCAAACCAGTCACTGAGATAATTCCTCTCCCCAGGATGGCAATGGATATTTATTAGCTTCCCAAAGTGACCTTGTTCTCTTAACTTGTTAGAATACTCCTTATTGTAACTCTATATCATAACATATTATAACATTATCTTTGGCTGTTGCAAAGCACTTAGAACAAGTCTTGTGATGGGTAGGTTGAAAGATAGTACCTGTCTTGAAAGTCAGTTGTCCGTCCCAGCTGACAGTCTACCAGGATTTCCAGACGGAACTTGATTGAGGTCTTCCCTGCTCTCCCACCTCTGGGTAGCTTCTGAATCCATTCTGAGAAAGACGATGAAATTGTCCTCAAAATTTTAAATCATTTCCTGGGAAGTTTATGCAGAAAATGTAATTTATAGATGTACATTTGTACAACATCATAACAATTCCTTTTTTGGGTGATCTTTTCTTTGTCCTTTTAAAACATAGCTATGACCCTAGCTGGTTTGGCTCAGTGGATAGAGCTTCGGCCTGCAGACTGAAGGGTCCCGGGTTCGATTCTGGTCAAGGGCACATGCCCGGGTTGTGGGCTCAATCTCCAGCAGGGGGTGTGCAGGAGGCAGCCAATAAATGATTCTCTCTCACCATTGATGTTTCTATCTCTCTCTCCTCCCTTCTATGAAATCAATAAAAATATATTTAAAAAAAATAAAACGTAGCTATGGCAATGCAGCTTTCACACCTGTAATTTGCCCTGCTATTCCGTAGATCTTTTAAACACTACCCAAGTCTATGGTGTCCTTAAGAAGCAAGTTGGGGCCAAGCAATGCACGTCTTATTGCAATTTTGTAATGAGCTCTCATATGCTTTCATATTTGTTGTGGTTCGTCAACAAAATAAACACTGCATATCTCTCTCTCTCTCTCTCTCTCTCTCTCTCTCTCTCTCTAGCAGTGTATGTATTTTACATACAATAGATCTGTGATACACTCTGGGCTTGTCCTGTAGGTGCCATTTAAATAGTAACAAAATAGTGTTTGCTTCTTTCCACCTTATCATTTCATATTGACATTGATATATTACACATGAATAAATTGTTTTTTTTAACAGAACTTGATCAATATTTCCTGTTTGTCAAGTGTCATATTTAAACCGCTGATAAATTTTTAAGTGATTTATTACTCGCAGCATTTTATTATTTAAGGAGATTGTTCAGAAAACATGACTTGAACTTCATCCTGGGTGATTTATATTCATCACTTTGTCTCCACTTGTTGAACACTCTCTAATTCCATGACATCATTAAGCAAGTTTGGGCTACTTTCTATAGTCTCAAATCCTTTGGCTGTCTCCTCTTCTCTGCCTTCTATAAACTTTGTTTTATGTGTCTAATCTCTGTGAGAATGGATGCCACTTCCAGCATTCTCACCATTCTTGTCTGTTGTCCCTTGAGGTCAGAAAGACAAGAACAACCATATGAATCTGGATCAAAAGTCAACAGTTAAAATTCACATGCAAGTAGGCACTGGCTCTTCCTTCTTATGGAGAAGTCTAACTCTTAGAAGAAAGAAACACATTTCTCTCATTTAAAAGTTGCCTGGAGAGCTGAACTTTAGTTTCAAAATAGAACATATGCCTGTTGTGTGGCTTTAAAATAATTTTAGGGCAGGTTAATAATGTGTGAACATCCTGTTCTTAATATTTTATTCAGCACTCTAAATATATTTCATGATCCAAAATGGTTCAATAGTATCCATTTTAAAAATTGAACGTGCTTTTAACATATTACAGTGCATCTCAGTATGTTCTAGCCTTTTCTAAAACAATTAGAAATAGTCATTTAGTACAAATGCAGCATCTTAACTCATGCCAAGGAAACACCGCATGAGGATTTTCACCTCAACATGGTTTTCGGAGTAGCCGCATATTGTTGCCTTGACATGAGGCTAATACTGGCCAGGCCATCAATGTAGGTCCCGGGTGGTACAGGACCAGATGACTAGATCTGGGAAGATTCACAGAGAGGGGCTTCTTGATGTGGCTGTGATGGCCCAAGACTCTGGAGGCTGCACTCAACTGGTTTCCATTTCTGTCCTTCTGCCCTTAATCCAGGCTGGATCAGCTGGTTCATATTTCTTAATTTTTTCTTACTGGAAAATCCAAGATTTAATTTTTAAATTATTTCATTTTTTGATTACAGTTTGCATTCCACACTATTTTGTATTAGTTTCAGGTGTACAGCACAGCAGATAGACATTCATATACTTTACAACGTGTTCCCTCCGATAATTCAAGTGTTCACCTGCAAGATTTAATTTACTGTAATGGTTTGATGGGAAACATGTT
Organism: Myotis brandtii; assembly: GCF_000412655.1. Taxonomy (NCBI): domain Eukaryota; kingdom Metazoa; phylum Chordata; class Mammalia; order Chiroptera; family Vespertilionidae; genus Myotis; species Myotis brandtii. The sequence continues at coordinate 4,259,112 of NW_005355708.1, read as the reverse complement.
GGATTTAAGACAACTTAACATTGCTCTTTTTCTCGGAGTAGTGGTTTCATGCTTGGCTATTTATCCTGTGGTTAGCTATTTAAGTAGAAGTCTTGTTGTGACTATGAATTCATTTTGATAGTTTATTCAATGTGCCTAGAATATGAAAAACTACATTTTTAAGTTGTCTTGATTATTAAGGCTTGATACTCCATACAGTTGTTGGTTTTATATTTGAAGGTACAATTTACATGAACTCTATTCAGGCTTATCTTTTTGTAATTTTAAATTTGATTTTTTTTCCTGCCAAATCCCATGTTCTTTTCTTGAGGATTGGTTTGTGGGGTTGATTTTCTAATTTATGATCTGCTCATATTAAGTTCCTCAAGTGGGGATGTTCTTACCCAGCCTGGCTTTGTCCTATATCTGTTTCTTCCTGGGACTGACCTTATACTGCCTCCTACCCTACTTTAACTCGCTTCGTTATTCCAAGCGAGACAAGAGAGCCGTGTGGACCACCCATGGCGTAAAAGACCTCAGCAGTGGAGAGTGGGGAAAGGAAACACCACCTTGGCTAAGAGACAGTTTTTGGCTAGAGGTGTGGCTAGATTTGGCACAGGAACAAGTATCTGAGCATCTCTTCTCTTTGGGGCTTTCAAGGTTTTCAGAAATCTGGCACCATAGCACATATCCCTCCTTACTTCCCAAGACTTCTGTTTTGACCAGTCTCCTAAATGTCCCGCAGCCACACAATGTCAGATTCCTGTGGCACTTGTGGTGAATATTGTGGAATGAAGCCCTTCACTGTGAACACCCTTTATTGTCTGCTGTCTTCTTTGTGTCTTAGCTTTCCTCTCCATCTGAAGTGTAGCCTTCTTGATGAAGGTAGAGGTCATATTTCTTTTTATCAGTGATGGACCTTAAGAAACTAGGTATTAACTAATTATAGATTGATAATGCTAGTAATGGCATCCTTCTTTGTGGGCTCAGCTATTGGCTACAGATTTAGGGACACTGAGGTTTAATTTCAGTTTTCACTGAGTTCTAAGGTGATGGTATTAAAAATGCCCACATAGGAAATAGCTATAATCTTTATTTTTATGAAGAAAGTGCTGGTAAATAATGAATTAAACCAGTGATGGCGAACCTTTTGAGCTTGGTGTGTCAGCATTTTGAAAAACCCTAACTTAACTCTGGTGCCATGTCACATATAGAAATTTTTTGATATTTGCAACCATAGTAAAACAAAGATTTATATTTTTGATATTTATTTTATATATTTAAATGCCATTTAACAAAGAAAAATCAACCAAAAAAATGAGTTCGCGTGTCACCTCTGACATGCGTGTCATAGGTTCGCCATCACTCAATTAAGCCTTAGCTGGTTTGGCTCAGTGGATAGAGCATCAGCCTGTGGACTGAAGGGTCCGGGTTCAATTCTGGTCAAGGGGGGGTGGCGTTGACCAGAAATATATTAGGGTTCTTCAGGCTCCAAATGACAACTACCTAATCCAATTATTTTAAGGAAAGGGGTTATTTATTGGTTCAGATAGCAGAACTGGTTTGGCTCAGTGGATAGAGCATCAGCCTGTGGACTGAAGGGTCCGGGTTCAATTCTGGTCAAGGGCACATGCCAAGGTTGTGGGCTCGGTCCCCAGTGGGGAGCTTGTAGGAGGCAGCCTATCAATGATTCTCTCTCATTGGTGTTTCTATCTTCCTCTCCCTCTCCCTTCCTTTCTGAAATCAATAAATCATATAAAAAATAATAAAATATCAGTAACATAATACTGCAGCTAGATCATAACTGGCAGCTTCATTTCTAGGTAAAATATTAAATTTTGTAAAAAAAATTCAGCAATGATTTAATTAACTTGCAAAAGTAAGTTTATTGAAGCACAGAAGCAATTAGAGCAAAGTTGTCATTTCAACTTTTTCAAGAGCATTCTAATTAGAAAAGAAGAGGCTGCAGGAAAATTGGTTAGTCATCTATTTCTGTACAGAAACTTCTCCCTGAAGTTATCCAGAAAGGTGGGTAGGTTGATGCGATGTCTTCCTTTGTGTCCTTTAGATTTTTTTCTCTGAAAGACACTCTTAAAGATCTGGAAATTTCTCATTTGACTTTCACCTCAGAAATATTGCTGACGTGAGATGAGACGACCTTGCCATCCACCACCTCCTCTATGATGGTCTTAGTCACTCTAGTCTTGCTTGGATCTGAAAATCATAGAATCACAGTGTCAGTCTGGAAATGATCTGGAGAAATACAAGTGCATTCATAAATTATGTTCTCTCTGGGTAAGGTTATGTAAACAACAGTATATACTTTATCCTTTTTAATTTTTTTAAAAGATATGTTTTTATTGATTTCAGAGAGAGGAAGGGAGAGGGAGAGAGAGATAGAAACATCAATGATGAGAGAGAATCATCGACTGGCTGCCTTCTGCATGCCCCCTACTGGGATCGAGCCTGAAACCCGGGCATGTGTCCCGGCTGGAAATCCAACCTTGATCTCCTGGTTCATGGGTCAATGCTCAACCACTGAGCCTTAGCAGCCAGGCAACAGTATACATACTTTTAATATCACAAGCAAAACATGTCTGCTTTTTAAAAAAATAGATATTTTATTGATTTTTTACAGAGAGGAAGGGAGAGGAATAGAGAGTTAGAAACATCGATGAGAGAGAAACATTGATCAGCTGCCTCCTGCACACTCCCTACTGGTTGTGTGCCTGCAACCAAGGTACATGCCCTTGACCAGAATCTAACCTGGGACCCTTGAGTCCGCAGGCCGACGCTCTATCCACTGAGCCAAACTAGTTAGGGCTGTCTTTGCTTTTAAATTATAAAATTATGAACATTAAAAAAATACCTACCTCTTCCCTGGCTAGAATGGCTTCCAGACTTTGAGTCACCAGATGTGGAATCCCTGGACCCCATGTTTCTGGATCCTGAGTTTTTAAAGTCAGATCCTCCAAAACTGGAACCACTGGAGAAAAAAAAGAATTGTTTTCCTTTGCATGTTGCAAAGGCAGGAAAACTCCTCCATACAGAGGGCTCTCTGTGATGAAGGTAGATGCCATTTGATTGGGCTGTCACTGTGACTTCATAAATCAATGGTTCTCAACCTTCCTAATTACGCGACCCTTTAATACAGTTCCTCATGTTGTGGTCACCCCCAATTTCATTGTTACAAATTGAACATAATTAAAGCATAGTGATGAATCACAAAAACAATGTGTAATTATATATGTGTTTTCCGATGGTCTTAGGCGACCCCCGTGAAAGGGTCGTTCGACCCCCAAAGGGGTCGCAACTCCCAAGCCCCTTTTTGGTTTCATGACATAAATGCACTGAGGTGTATGCCTTTTAGCGCGTTCATGACTTTCATTTACCCTCCCTCTCCATCGAGCAGGCGGCGGTAGGTCTCGATCTCCATCTCCAGGCGGGTCTTGATGTCCAGCAGTTGCTCATACTCGGCGTTCTGGCATTCGGTCTCGCCCCGGATCTGACAGATCTGCTCCTCCAGGCTGCTGATCCGCATCTGAATTTCCGACAGCTGAGCCATGTAGTTAGCCTCCGTGTCGGCCAGGGTCCCTTCCAGGGAGTTTTTCTAAGAGAAAAATAAATAAATAAAATAAGAAATTCATGATGAAGAGAAAATCACAAAATTTTATAAGGTACCCGGAGACGTCCACCTTCACCAAATCGCAAGCTATATGTCTTAATTTTTGTTGGCATTACTTTTTAAAAATGAAATCTATGGAAATAGCATATGCACCTTCACCAAATCGCAAGCTATATGTCTTAATTTTTTGTTGGCATTACTTTTTAAAAATGAAATCTTCTATGGAAATAGCATATATTATCTTTACTGGGAATGTTTTATGCATTCTGTGACCACGATACTGTCCTCCTTGATGCTTCTTTCACTATGTGCCAAGTGGAACGTCTTGGCAAAGAGGGCAAACCGAATCCCTTAGGTCCCTGTGGGAGAATTTGGAGAGCACTTGGCACACACCATGGCCAGTTGGGACTGAAGCTCAATTTCCAGGGCCTGCAGGGTCCGTTTCAGCTCTGTGATCTCATTCTTGGCGGAACTGGCTGCCCCGGCATCGGTGGAGATCTGTGCTTGCAGGGATGCACTCTAAATAAAAATGAAATGCAGTCACTGTGGGCTGACGGAATGAGCGGACATGGCTTCTGTGTGGCCACAGGCTTAGCCGCTCAGCGGTGATAACCTACCTGCTTGTTGAACTGCTCCTCAGCCTCCCTGCGGTTTTGCTCAGCCAGCTCCTCATACTGCGCCCTCATGTCATTCAGTAACTTGGTCAGATCGGTGCCTGGGGCGGCATTCATTTCTACCGTCACACCCCCTCCGGAGCTTCCCTGCATATTCTTCATTTCCTAGCATAAAGGAAAAAAAAAAAAAGATCAGAGTGATAAAGACAGAGAAGCAATGGACTTCCTAAAATGCATAGTTGAAACTAAGACACTGAAGGGGAAAGATAACCCCCAAATTCAGCTATAATTTGCTCATGATTACTTTTTCTCTTGGTCATGGGAGTTGGAAGTCCATTCAGCTGACTGCCTGGGGCGGCATTCATTTCTACCGTCACACCCCCTCCGGAGCTTCCCTGCATATTCTTCATTTCCTAGCATAAAGGGGAAAAAAAAGATCAGAGTGATAAAAACAGAGAAGCAATGGACTTCCTAAAATGCATAGTTGAAACTAAGACACTGAAGGGGAAAGATACCCCCCACCAAATTCAGCTATAATTTGCTCATGATTACTTTTTTTCTTGGTCACAGGAGTTGGAAGCCCATTCAGCTGATACTATTTTATTTTATAGAATGGCTATGGGGGAAACAGGTAGGCCAGAGTGGTTTAATAGTGTGGACGGTGTTCCTACCTCCTCGTGGTTCTTCTTCAGGTAGGCCAGCTCCTCGGTGAGGCTCTCAATCTGCATCTCCAGGTCGGAGCGAGTCATGGTCAGCTCGTCCAGGACCTTCCGAAGGCCGTTGATGTCGGCCTCCACGGCCTGCCGGAGGTGCAGCTCATTCTCATACCTGGAAGGGGCAGCCGTAAGACAGAGCAGTACACGTCAAGGAGTACACCCAATCTTACATACTCAACAAGGAGTGTTCTCCTCTGAGCTATTTAACCAACGAAGGCTACTAATCTTAGGGTTTTTTCCCTTGTAAAGAAAAATAAGAGCCTGATATTAATTCTATTGCTGGCTAATAGTTTTTATGCCAGAAACGTCAGTCTTCATTTCTCTCTTTTCCTTGTTGGTGAGATGATGGTTTTTTAAATTTACATTTGGGACATTTGTGAATTTAGGTCTTGATCCCCTAAAAGGTTTTTTAAAAAATTAGAATGACTTAAGCAAACAGATTGAATTTCACTTTTCCCACAGCACTTGTTTTCAAGTCTTCAATTTCCTTACTTCAGTCTGAAGTCATCCGCAGCCAATCTGGCATTGTCAACCTGCAACACCATCCCGGCGTTTTCAACAGAGGCAGTAATGATCTGGAAAAGGCAAAAACAGGGAATGAATCGTGGATGCTTTTTACCTGCGTCCGCATGCCCGCCTGTGAGGGTAGAAGCCGCTGAGTTAGCTTTGAGAACTTGCTTAGTGATGGCACTTGTACTGATGATCGGGGTGTATTTGGACTACATCTTTTTGTGGAAAGGTAACAGTTTGTAGTTACTGGACTAGGCATAGAACACAGCCCTCTGCATACTTCCCCTGCTTTGGAAAATCAGTTATTCCATGAGCTCTTCCAGAAAATAGTGTGAAAAATGAGCTCCACTTCTTGAAAAAGTCTTGAAAAATATATATTTCCATGCAACGGTGGCAAGATACTTTAGAGTCCACCACATCTAGAAAGAAAAATGGTTGTAAAGACCATTTAAATCTAGCAAGACTCTAAAGTATGTCAACCTGTCAGAATGAATCATGAAATAGATTAAGCTAGTTTTGACTCATTGTCATCACTCATACATACATGGTAACCAGCTGCCTGTCATTGTATAAGTTTTACTCTTATGTAGAAATACATTTGAGATGCAAACAGAAAATTAATGTGGTTAGGTGCAATCTGCAGTACTGTCATAGTTAAAACACACCAACTCCCATTTTAAATATTCAAGAAGCAACTATGTTTTCAAATAGTTCCTTGGCTTAAAATCTTCATTACTGTACATGTTCTGAATAAAAGCAAAAGAGACCAATAGAAGCTCAGCGGTGGGTAGGATCTTACCTGATTCCTGAGATCTTCAATGATTGGGTAGTACTTGCTGTAATCTCTTCCGGATCTACCATCTCCAGACCCGGGCCCATACTTCTCATACCACTCCTTGATTTTGTTCTCCAGATCAGCGTTGGCCTCCTCCAGGGCTCTGACCTTGTCTAGGTAATTGGCCAGGCGGTCATTGAGGTTCTGCATGGTTTGCTTTTCACCTCCAGAGAAAAGCCCGCCATCACCAGTACCACCACCCAAACCACCGCCATAGTTGTAGAAGCCTCCACTAGCACCGCCACCAAATCCAGACCCCCCGCCGAATCCAGAACCCCCGCCGAATCCAGAACCCCCGCTGAATCCAGAACCTCCACCAAAGCCAAGTCCAGAGCCTGAAGCTCCTCCAAAACCACCCCCGACTGAGCAGCTACCAAAACCCCCTCCAAAGCCACCGCTCAATCCCCCGCTCAGGCCACAGCTGCCGGCTCCTCCTCGGAAGCCCCGGGCAGAGCTGCCCCCCAGACCACATCTGCTGCTGCTGCTGCCACCAGCAGACACCCTGACTGAGCTGCTTCCTCCAGCCCGGGAGGAGGAGATCCGAGATGAGCAAGACATGATGCTCCTGCAAGGGTTGAGCGTGTCTAGGCGAATCGAAGAGGTGAAGAGCGTATTTGCAGGCTGCCTTCTTGGCCCTTATATGCACCCTTTTAGGGTGTTCCTTTTCTGTGTCACTTCTTAATCCCTATTACAGTTTTGCTAATCCGCAATTGGATAATGTCTTTTTCCTGGACCCACTCTGCTGTCTTTTTTTCTGAAGCTGGGTCAGAGCCTGGGGGCATTTACTATAATAAGGAAATACCAACAAGGTGGAGCAAAGGAAAAAAAAATAAGTTATTCCCAGAATGACAGCTTGACTCTTTCAGAGGTTTTGACTGATAATTCTTTTTTGAAGGAGCAATTCTATTAAATTTGCTTCATGATTTCCCAATTGCAGGGCACAAATTCACAAATGTCATTAAAATACGTAATATGGTGAGGGAAATTTCCCATCAGACTTGTCACTTTTTGTTTGTATTGTTCTCTTAAAGTTGAAATTAGCTGCAGCATCAGCATTGGTTTAGATTGACTCGCCTTTCTCTATGATTATTTCAGTCAGCGTCTTTCTGAGGTTTGAAGTTTGTGATTTTCAGGTTATTGTCTTCTTTTTATTTTGAGATCAAATGAGACACTTTTACTGTCAGTAAGAAAAACATAAATAAATAAGTCTTCCATGTACACATTATTATATCTCAGCAGCACGTTTACTCAATCAGAGAATGTCTAAAAGCTTGTAGACAGATTGTTTTAGTAACAGATCAAAGAGTATGACTTTCTGATTGACTTTGAGTCTGATAGAATGACACCAACTTCCCTCTTTAGAATCAAATCTTATGAAACTAGAAGGTGATACTGATTTTATCTTTATTTTAAAGATATCTGGAGAAGGGGATCTGAATCCACTTCTAACCAATGTTATAGAGTCATTTGCAGATACTGAAATCTGGAGTTTCCCTAGTCTACCTCTGCTCATGGTTTTTTCTTTTCTTTTCTGTTTTGTTTAAAGACATTTAGAAAATAATCTGTACCCACTTCTGATAACTAATGTTATGAGTGGGGTCATTATATAGACACTGAAATCTAGAATCCTCCCCTGTAATAATTTGCTTCCTGTTTTTCTGTCCCTTTGTACTTTAGATTTTTCCATTCGCCTCTGCTAGTCAATAAAGGTTGTGTGTGTGTGTGTATGTGTGTGTGTGTGTGTTTAAGGCAAATACTGTATGATTCTACTTATATGACGTGTGTGTGTGTGTGTGTGTGTGTGAGTGTGTGTTTAAGACAAATACTGTATGATTCTACTTATATGATGTAGCTGGTGTAGTCAAATTCAGAGACAGGAAACGGAGTGGTGGTGCCAGGGGCTGGGGGAGAGGCAGTGGGAGTTGTTTAATGGATACAGAGTTTTAGTTTTGCAAGAGAAAAAGAATTCTGGAGATTGGTTCCACAGCAACATGAATATATTTAACACCACTGCACTGTGCCCTTAAAAATGGTTACAATGTTCACTTTTACTTTATATGTATTTTACCACAAATTTAAAAAGCATCTTTTAATAAAAGTATAGATGCTTTCAAATATATTTCTTGACCTTCTTAGCTTTATGCTCATGTAGCTCGCTGACGTTCGTTTATTTAAAACTTTCTCCTTTATCTTGGCAGTGTCTGTTAAACCACGTGCATGCTTTAATCCTTACATTTGATCATTTTTTAAACAATGTTCTGCCTTCTTTTAATTTTTCCTTAGACTGCCTTTGATTGGGACAGACTATTAAGTCAGTGGTAATTCCCTTTGCTGTGGGGCTCTTTAGGGCAGTAGCTTTTATGTTCTACCTGTATTGTTTTCGTAGGAGTGGTGTGTTTTCAGTCTTATACTCAGGGTGCTGCCTCTCCAAGGAGTACAAGGTGTTTTATAAACTTTAAATCGTTAAGCTGGGCGTAATTCGAATTACACCCTTCTCAGGTAGGTAAAAAAATGCACCAACTAGCACCGTCTGTTGGTCATCTTGCCTCACCCCTCCCCAAAGCCATGAAACCAAAGAAGTCTAAACGCTAACGATTTAATGGAATGTGAATGCTGGAGACGGGAGGGACCATCATTGGGTTATTCCTTCCTCTTAATATTATGAATGGAATCTTTCTACCTGCACAAGGCTGGCATTTGGTTAAAAGAAGGTTTAAAGAAAGGAACGGCAGCTAAGTGAAAGAATTCTGATAAAACAGAAATTTCTGAGCACAGGGAGAAAGGGTTTCATGTGGAAAGATTGAGGAAAGACTTTTAGCAGCATCGTTGGCCTCTGAATTTGGCCAGGGGTTTGTGGAGTTTTTAGTCAGTGATCATCTAAGGTGTAGCTTTCTCATTTCGGCAGCTTTATTTACCTTCTGATTTGGGATATCTGGACATCTGGGTCTCCATTGAGGAAGCTTGTGATGACAGGTGTTCTATCTTGTGTCTCATTTTTTTAGCTTTCTTGTTGATATAATTTTATTATGTACATAATAAAAACTTACATACTTTTTTTTTAAATCCTCACTCGAGGATATGTTTATTGATTTTAGAGAGAGAGGAAGGTGGAGGGGGAGAGAGAGAAATATCTTTTTTTTTTGAGAGAGAGAAATATCAATGTGAGAGAGAAACAACAATGTGAGAAAGAAACATCACTCGGTTGCCTCCTGTACACATCCCGACCTGAGATTGAACCTGAAACCTGGGTATGTACCCTGACTGGGAATTGAACCTGCACCTTTTTGGTGTATGGGACAATGCTCCAACCAACTGAGCTACCCAGCCAGGGCAAAATTGATATAATTTTATGCTGACATATGTCTGTTCTTTGTTTTTTAAAATTCAGCTTCAAAATCAAGTTCATTTGAGATGCTTCTCTGATTCTCTGTACTTCAGAGATGACTTCTGGGAAGGGCCTTTACGTAATAAATAAAACAGCCATTATCACCTCAAATTGTTTGTCTAATGAGGCAGTGTATAAACAAATGTAGAGGTAAACCCACAGGATTTTCTTGTTTGTCACTATTTCCTTAAGTGCAGTTTCATGCTTTCTTTCTGTGTATCTGTGTGCCTTCTCTTTTCAGGGGTGAATCTATCAGACTAATCTCGATTCTGTGACTTAAAAACTGTCTACAACTTTGATGTCTAGTGGGTTAAAGGATTTTAATCACATATATAAATACAATTCTGTTCTTGCCTGAAGTATTAGAATTCTTAAATAAGCTTTGGTCTCCATTGTTTTGAGACATCCCCAAATTTAATATTCACTCTCTTTTATTTGAAATAACGAGTTGCCCGAGTTCACAAGTTAGTTATTAGGATTTCTTTCATCTGTAAAATGAAAACTTCAAGAATCTGGTTAGGTTCCAGTGGGGGTAAGTGTTCAGAAATGCCGAACATTTGGTGCCTGGCATCCATTAGTTATATGACAGTTTAAAAGAAATGGACTGAACCTCATGTATCTGGGCTCCCAGTTCAGTGCTGCCATCAGTTATACATTGTTTTGAAAAGTTTGTTATTAGCAGTTTATTTTTACCTGTAAAGAATCAACTATGACCTCTGTAGAATATGACCTCTGTAATAATTGCAGAATTATTTTCAAATAGTAACCATTACCATTTTTGTGAGATAGATTACTAGTATTTTTAAAATTTCAGATTAATATATTGCATGCTTTTAGGTTAGCAGGAAAGTCAGTACTGAAAAGCATGGCATTTTGTCCCTGATGAATCTTTAGCATTGAAAATAGAATGAACTTGGGAAATTCTATCTTCTATTCACTCCAGAGAATATTCTGTTATGTTTTTCAAATAAAAGCATAAGACCAGAATAGTTAAGGGAAGTAACTGGGCATAGAGTATTTGTTGAGTGTTGGCAGATGGTATGGCAAAAGGAAAAGCTCCAATTTGATGTGTGCACAGCCTCTTTTAATACCTAACATGTTGTAGAGAGATAATAAAGAGCCCTTGAATTAACAAAAAACAACACAGCTTGACTTGCTTCATGAACAGCTTGGGTCACTGATTGCTTCTGTCCTTTATTATGTGTTCTGTCTTTTAAATCTGTATTCTCCACCTCTGGGTGTATGTGTGTGTGTGTGTGTGTGTGTGTGTGTGTGTGTGTGTGTCTGTCTGTGTTGGAGGGGTTGTTAGTAAAAGGAGGTGTTGTTTGCAGAGGGGACAGGGAAGGTCATGCCAGAATCATGTGGGGACTTCCCTGCAGAGAATTATTATTTAGGTCAGTGTCATGATGATGGCCACTGTGAGCCTCACCAGGCTCAACTACCTGGAAGGGAAAAAAGATTTTGCAGTAATATGTGTCCTGAGAAGCCACTCCCAGTGGATCTGGCACCATCCATAAATCGATGTCAGTCCTGTGCTATTGCCAGACACCAAAGGAGTTACAAAGTACCTACAAAAATAGAGCTGAAATGCACCAAATTCTGTGACTGTTTCTCTTCCTTCACTCTTTCCTATCTTCTTTCCCCATCATTCTTTTCCAGTCTTTCTATTTTTAGTTTCAGTTAAGCATATCTGTTTGAAGGCTTCCTTTTCTCCACCAGCATCTGCTCGATCACGCCATTTTGCCAGATTTTGTTCTGGGAGAAAATGACTTAGCTTTGTACTTGTCGAGTTTGAATGCTCTAGAATCTCTTTAAACAGCTCTTTTTAATTTTTATTTTATTTTTTTTACTTTTCCTGAAGATTATTTAGTTGGTTTATGGAGAGTTAAGAGAATAGGCGTGACTTTGTAGGGTAGAGGTACTTCTGTCCTTCAGAGTCCAGAGTCAATGTAGATTGAAGTAAGCACAGAGTTTATTGATTATTTTTACTTGACAGGTCCTTGGGACCTTGCCTCATACCAAATAGACAATAGCTTCCTATTCACAGAACCCACAGACATATAAAACCCAGACATATAAAATGTGAGCTGTTAGCTCACAGTCTGTGTCCAGCCCCAGAGAAAGTGGGCTAAAGTGCATATCTTCTGGGGTGTCTAGGGGAGATATGGCAGGTGGACAGGCAGGGTTGGGAGGGGTGGTCTGGGAAGGGAAGTTTGGGAAATAGGAGGCTGAAGATGAGTCAGGCCAACTAAATAAGCTGCAGATTCCTGCAACTGCGGCTTTCTTGGAAGTCAGCTCTCTTCCCAGAATCCTCTCTTGATTTTACACAGGGAAGACAGCGGCCAGCAGGTGGCGCCAAACTGCAGCTAGGACAGGTTGAAATTGTGCATCAGAAAACTGGAGTGGCTTGGCTAGCTAGCTGCACAGATTTCCCCTCGGTGTTGGAATAGATTTTTAGCATATTTTATCAAGGCTTAAAAGGTTTTTTTTAAATTTTGTTTTGCTTTTTACTGTGTATTATTTTCTTCCTAGAGATACAGCTTTACCTTCATGCCTTCAGCTTTTGTTTGATTTTTAAAAGGCTTTATCATTCCCTAAGTATATAAATATTTTCTTCTTCTTTTTAAAAAAGTCTACAAAGGTTTGCTTTCTTATATTTCTGCAATCTCTGTGGAATATAAGAAACAATTATAGCAATAGTTGAAGCTCCGGATCCTCAGGCTTGTTAGATTGTTACACTTATTCAGACTCATCATTTCCTTCTTGGGGCTAGAGCACAGGTGCCTACATCTTGCTTTCTTGCTTTTATTTGAATTTTAAGTCAGAAACATTGTTGACTTGAGATGAAATCACTTGGCCATTATCTGTCACTGTCCTTGTTCCTCTGCCTTTATTTTAAGGAGAATTTTAGAGCCATAGTTTTCTAACCTGTAAAATTAAGGATAATAATTCCTGTCCTACTTAGTGCACAGGATTATAAGTGCTTTGTAAATTGTGATTATATATTCAAACATATGGCTTGATCATTTTTTTTGCATTGGTACAGTGTTGTTTATTCCATAAGACCACCTGGTGCTGAATTAGAAGATCAGCCTAATTTCATCTGATTCAAGTGCTGTATAGTCTTCACCATTTTAAAAAAATGTATATCTGATGTCCTTGGTATCTTTACTAAGGGATTTTATTTTTGAAAAATTTATATATAATTATTTATCAAAATATGTAGACCCTATCTATATCTATTTTTTAAATCCTCATCTGGGGATATGTTTTTCATTGATGAGAAAAAGAGAGAGAAGAAAAGAGAGAGAGAGTGAGAGAGAGAGATCTGTTGCCTTCGGTACTTATCCCGCTGGGGGTCGAACCTGCAACCTAGGTATGTGCCCTGAACCCCCAACCTTTTTGGTGTATGGGACGAGGCTCCAACAAACTGAGCCACCTGGTAGGACACTATTTATATCTCTTGGATTTAAGTTTAAGACTATAATTAGCTGCTCTCACAAACCTTAGCAATTAAGGATTGTAGTTAAATGTCATGGTTGTGAAGACTGCATTTCAGTTTTGTGATCTCATTTCTGGCTTGGTCAGCTGCTTCCGTGGAGAACTGAGCTGGTCATGACTCACTCTGGCCTGTAGCATCATGGTGGGACAGAGCTCTGAAATATGCTCCCATTTTATTTCCTAATGTATATTTCACTAGCCATGTTAATAGTTGAACTGTTCTTTTGCGTCCTTATAGACTTACTTGACAATAATTTCATGTTATATTTATCAGCATTCAAATGCTGAGACAGGTCAGTAGGTGGGGCAGCATTCCTTCCAGTAATTATGCTAATACTAGAATCTTGTTCCATTGCTTTGCCTAATTTATAGGAACAGATAAAAATTAAACTAACTCTCACACATCAAGCCAATACTTCCCCTGCCTTAAATCATCCCAGGGCCAGGTACCAGACAACTAGAGACTGTCCTTCCAGCCCAAAGCCCAAGGAAATTATTCAAATTAGGTGAAGACTATTACACATCAGTTTCAACACTGTCTCCCTCCTTCCTCTTGGATTATTCCTATAACTAAATATGGATCCACCATTTGGGCAATTGTATTGCCTCTGCAGGTCTGTGTGAATATGACTTTAAGCCTAGGAAAGGACAGTTACATTCGATAAAATTTGGTTTCCTCATAGAGTAAGACTGTATCTGGTAAGACAGCCACGTAAATACCTGAAAATTCTCATAGTTGCTGTGAGTAAACTCTTCAGTGAACCAAGAATGAGCACTGATGGCAGCAACAGTGGCAGAAGGAAGATGGCATTTCATTAGGGAGCAGTGTTGGCACACTGGTTACAGTGTATGAACTTGAAGCTCTGAAAATGTCTCCCCAAAGTTGTCTTCTTCTATAACACAATTATCATTACATTTCAAAAATGCTTTCAAAATTAAGTAGTAAATAAAAGTAAGTAAATAGAGTCTTATTACTAGAAAATTCTTTTTTTTTTTTTTTTAAAAAAAATCTATTTTTTTTGATTTCAGAGAGGAAGGGAGAGGGAAAGAAAGAAAAATCAATGACGAGAGAGAATCATTGATCGGCTGCCTCCTGCACACCCCCGACTGGGGATTGAGCTCACAACCTGGGCACATGCCTTGACCTGGAATCGAACTCTGATCTCCTGGTTCATAGGTTGATGCTCAACCACTGAGCCACACTGTTTGGGCCTGAGAAAATTCTTGATTGTTAACAGTGGCACAGAGCCTGAATGGCATGAAAGAAAAAAGTATTTTCTATTTGTGAAGGAATGTCTATTATGCTCACATTTATTGAGAAAGCTGCATTTCTGAGAACTCATGAATTTTCTCGAAGATTGTAATGTTTTTGTTTCACATAATCTGATGGGGGACATAATTAGATATTTTGACTCTAGTGGCCTCTGGCTAAGATCGCATTAGAAATAGACAATAAAAGTAATTCAAGAATAATTAGTGCCCTTAAAAACTCCAGTTGTCTTTTCTGCTTAATATTTTCAGATGGGGCTTGAAATCAAATTTTCATGGTTGGATTATAATATGGATAATCCATCCATAGAGGATTGAGAGGTCAACTAAGTCTCTAGGGGTAATATTTGATTTGAGGAAATTATGTGACTCCATTAATAGAGCTTGAATTCTAAACCAGAACTTTTGCTTTAATCTTTCTTATATTTGGAACATTATTTAAATATATATTAAAAAGGAAATGATATTTGAGAATTAACCCTTATAAATATCAAGTATTTAAAAGTAAATTAGCATTTACTGAGTGCTTATTCAATAAACACACTTTAGAATAATTTGTTTAATCTTTATAATAACCATTTGAGAGAAGTATTATTATCCCCATTTTACATATGAACCTGAAATGTGTACATTTTAGCTATTATGAAAGGGAATAGACTTGTTATTATGTCAGAGTATGGCAAATTGGGGATTTAAGTGAAAGTATTTTTATTCATTCTGAATTTGTCTCATTTTGAATTGTTGGGGAAGCCTCATGAAAATATGTTAATTTTAAAAAAGTTTTTATATAAATGAAAAGCTGTTAAGTGTTCATAGATCTAGGCCACAGACACGGACATTTTAAATATAAGACAATACCATCAGTGATAACTTGCTGAAGGAAGGTTTATTGAACACAAAGAATTGGCAACATTTTCTACAAGGTATTCAGATGAGTCATCACATTTGGATGTGACGTTCTTGCAGATGAATGGGAGATACCACTATTGATGGCTAGAGGTTATATTTCAGTAACAGAAAGACAAAGGGACAGACTTCTTTTAGACTTGCTGATTTTTCTTGGCAGATACATATAATGCCTCTTCTTCTCGGAAAGCATTTGGCATATGCTAGCTCTTGTGTCTCAAATTAATTGCTCTGAGATTTCTCTTCCAGGGAGTGGAGCCTGGTGCTTAGTATTTTGCTGCGTTGGTCTACCTCCTCCAGAACTTTCTTAACCACTATGGCTTTGGCTGGATCTAGAAATTAAAATTTAAAAGGAGATTTTAGAGAGTGAGAAAAGATGAATAAGATCACAATAGTTAAAATGTGGAAGCAACCCAAGAATTCATCAATGGGTGAATGGATAAAAAAATATGGTAAAAACATACAAGGGAATATGACTCAGCACTAAAAAGGAAGGAAATTCGCCTGGCCAGTGTGGCACAGTGGTTGAGCATCGACCTATGAACCAGGAGGTCACGGTTCGATTCCCCAGTCAGGGCACATGCCTGGGTTGCAGGCTCAATCCCCAATTGGGGGTGTGCAGGAGGCAGCCAATCAATGATTCTCTCTCATCATTGTAGTTTCTATATCTCTCTCCCTATCTCTTCCGCTCTGAAATCAAGAAAAAATAAAAAATGAAAAAATAAAAAGGAAGGAAATTCTGACATGCTACAACATGGACAAATCCTGAGGATATTATGCTAAGTGAAATAACTCAGTCACAAAAAGGCAAGTGCTATATGATTCTGCTTATATGAGGTACCTAGAGTAGTGAAATTCATACAGAAAGTAGAGTGGTGGTTGCCAGTGGCTGTGGAGGGGGAATGGAGAGTTATTGTTTAATAGGTATAGAGTTTCAGTGTTAGAAGATGAAAACAGTTGTAGAGATAGATGGTGGTGATGGTTGCACAAGAATACGAATGTACATAATGCCACTGAAGTGTACACACAAAAATGGTTAAGATACTAAATTTTATGTTTAGTATATTTTAATTCAATAAACTTAAAAAATGAGTAAGAAAGTATATCAATTAAGGAATAATAGGATTTTTATGTAGGGTGAACTATGCAATAAGCACAAATACTTGGACTCATTTTTTGGTGAAATTTGATTAGCTAAAAATATGGCGACATGTTACTTTGTTTAAAATTAATATAAAAAAAGAAAAAAATTTACAATATTAAAAAAATAAAATTAGCATACATCTCTAAAGACAGACATCTAGCACTCCCTGATGTCTACTACAAATCTTTATCTACTCTTACATATAAAATATAATATATATTCTGAGAATATAAAAGCAATCAAGCTGTGTATTGAAAATGAAGTAGTATAGCATAAAAATAGAATTTACTCAATTACCTTTGACTTGACTTCCCATGTTTCCAGACCCATAATCTTTAGACTTGTAACCTCCAGATTTGCAAGCCCTGTAAACACATATTATTGAAAACATTACAAAAACGTGAGTTGGAGAGAGCCCCTTCAGTTCTAAATTCACTATTATGTTTTATTTAGCTGTCTGGTGAGCACATTTCAGTGGGTTACATCTGCTTTAGCCATCAAGAGGTGAGTCTTACATTTTCATACCGTAAGTACAGGGCTTATTGCATTTTGGTTTTGTAAGATGTGGCTAATTTTTACCTTGGCAGTAGAGTATCATGTTTAATATTTAGCGATGTGATAATAAATGTGGTCATATCAGTTCCCAGAGATCTAAGTTTCATGCAGATTTCAGTATATGACTTCTCTGTAAATTATTTTACCTACCCATCATCTCCGCCTATGAGGAGGCAGTAGGTCTCAATCTCTTTTTCCAGGAGGACCTTGATGTCCAGCAGCTGCTCGTACTCGAGCTTCTGGCCCTCGGTCTCGGTTCTGACCTGGTGCAGCTGCTCCTCCAGGGCCCCGATCTGAGCCTGGATCTGGGCCAGCTGCACACAGTAGTTGCTTTCTGTCTCTGTCAAAGAGCATTCCAGGGACTGTTTCTGTAAGGAAACAATGAAGAAACTGAGACGGATACACACATATACAAACTTGCTTTGACATATGACTTTCTCCTCTTGTTAGCTCTGCTCTTGTTGTAGATTTCCTGTGGACACATGGTTAAGAAGACTCTGTGACACTCTTAAAATGAGCAAGTCTTTCTTTTTGGTAGAACAAGTCTAAAGTCATTGATGTTGCTGTTTTAGCTGTTCTAGATACAATCCTATTATCTCCTATTCTCTCTTAATGTTTTAAGTTAATTACATAAAATAATATATGCATACTAGAGGCCCAGTGCATGAAATTTGTGCACGGGTAGGGTCCCTAGGGCTGGCTGGCGATCAGGACTGATCAGGGCCTCCCTTCTTTCTGCGCCAGCCCCTGGTGGTCAGCGCATATCATAGGGAGCGATCGGTCTCCTGGTCAAACTCCCAAGGGGACAATTTGCATATTAGGCTTCTATATATATAGAT
Organism: Myotis brandtii; assembly: GCF_000412655.1. Classification (NCBI taxonomy): domain Eukaryota; kingdom Metazoa; phylum Chordata; class Mammalia; order Chiroptera; family Vespertilionidae; genus Myotis; species Myotis brandtii. The sequence goes on along the minus strand of NW_005355708.1, from coordinate 4,241,234 downwards.
ATTCTCAACATGGTTAAGAGATTTCAAAAAATCTTATTGATCTCAGGAAGGGAGAGGGGGAGAGAGATAGAAATATCAATGATGAGAGAAAATCATTGATCGGTTGCCTCCTGCATGCCCCACACTGGGTGTGGAGCGTGCAACCCAGGCATATGCCCTGACCGGGAATTGAACTGTGACCTCCTGGTTCATAGATCAATGCTCAACCACTGATTCACACCGGTCAGGCAATGTGGTTAAGAGCTTTAAAACCAACCGGCACATATTTAAAATGATAACCTAGGAGATGGTAAGACATTGTCCTTTCCTACCGTGGCTAAGAGAGACTGAAGTTCAATTTCCAGTGTTTGCAGGTTGCGCTTCATCTCAGTCAGCTCATTCCGGGCGGAGGTTGTGGCGCCCACATCCTCAGAGATCTGCTGTTGCAGGGAAGCGCTCTGGAAGGTATAAGTGAGGGAGCAAATCTTAGGTGTGAGCATCACCAAAATGCAGCAAGCTTGTTTTCTCACAAAGACTCGCCTTCTCATTGAACCAGGCCTCCGCATCCCGGCGGTTCTGCTCCGCCAGGTCTTCGTACTCGGCCCGCATGTTGTTCAGCAGAACCGTGAGGTCCACCCCGGGCGCCGCGTTCATCTCCACGTTCACGTTGCCCCCAGCGACGCACTGCAGAACTTGCATTTCCTAGAGGCAGAAAAGTGTGCAGCTCAGCTAAGCAGGGATCTCATAGAAAGTCTAGAAGCTCTAGAAGCTTAGCTTTGGAAGGGTTCTTAGCATTCACCTGGTTCCATCTCCCAGGCTGTGCAATGAGCTCCCTCTACATTTTATATATCCTGTCCAGCGGACATAACTTTCAATGACAGTGAACTCACTGCCTCATGAAATAGCCTGTTTCATTCTTGGAGTTTTTGTTGCTCCAGAGGTCTTTTCTATGATGAACCCAATTCCAGCTCATAAACTCCAGTTCATCAATCAGGTATAGTTCTGCTGAATAGAAAAAGTCTTAATTCCTTTTCCAAATGAAAGTCCTTAAAATGTCCGGAATGAACCCAGCTGGTATGGCTCAGTGGTTGAGTGTGGACCTATGAACCAGGAGGTCACTGCTGGATTCCTGGTCAAGGCACATGGCTGGGTTTACAGCTTGATCCCCAGTAGGGGACATGCAAGAGGCAGCCAATCAACGATGCTCTCTCAGCATTGATGTTTCCATCTCTCTCTCTCTCTCTGAAATCAATAAAAAATATGTTTTTTTAAAAAATTAAACAAATATATAGAATGAGTGATCCATCATCTCTTTTTCTATTCATTTGTAGCTTAGATGTCTCCACCTCCGTGGACTTGGTCATTATTCCACTTTGAGACCAGCTTTGATGTGTTCTCCACCCAGCAATATCCTGAACTCAGCATGAACACGGTGGAGGGGCTGAGTCTGGATAATTTTGAACAGTTGAAATAACTATGAGTAAATACATATTTATGTTTATATATTTATACTTGCTTATAATTATAAACTTATTTATTATTAGTAAAGGAAGAACATCATCTTCTAAAGAATCCTAGTTGTCTATTAAGCTATTAAGCTTACACAGGCCATTATAGTGTCTTGATGGACTCTGGTGTCAAACCGATCTCCATGTGAATTTTGATTCTGCCCGGTAGTAGCTACCTGGGAACGTTGCTTCACTTCAAATCCCAATTTTCTTATCTGAAAATTGAGGCAACAAATAATATCCTTCTCTGTGTTGTTGAAAGATGTGAAATAGTAATAACTCCAACAGTACTACCTGGCGCGTAAATACTAAGTAAATGCTAGTCATTATGATCATTATCATCATCAGAGAGGTTGGAATCAGTTTTGCATATTATTTCATCCGAGGTGTGTGCTGTTGGGGTGCAGTGAGTCATTCTAAGATTGTGGATGGCAGACACCACTAAGACGGTACCACTGAAACAACACGGAGCGGCTTACGCCTCTGCTGCAGGAACCCTCCTCCCCACCCATGTCCCAGGCCCTGGACCGGTCCTCATGACACTAATGAGGCTTTCTTTCCTCCCTGTACCAAGTCCCTCAGGTGATTCTAGCATTCGTTCCTCCCTGGTGGTCCCGTGCCTTGTCTGTCTCCAGGTGGGGTTTTTACTTCTGAGGATTTAGGGAAATCTTCCCCAGTCAGTTCAAACAGAAAAAGATTAAAAGATGCCGTTTTTACTTCTGAGGATTTAGGGAAATCTTCCCCAGTTCAAACAGAAAAAGATTAAAAGATGCATGGGGGTTTGTCTGTGAGTCATTAAAAAAAATGAAATCAATTGCATTCAATTCATCAAAAATTTGTTGAGTAACTACCAGGGGGCTATAGCCATACTTGAACCCATATATTTATACAAATGTTATTCTTCAAATACTTAAATTACAAGACAGCCTCATGACTAAGCAAGCAGCATTTTTAGCTTTTCTCCTTTAAGCCCTTGGCTTGACTTTGAGAAGTTTTTTGGCTGTTTAAAAATATCAAATTCCTTTTCAAAGAATAAAGATATGATCAGGAAACAGTGGTTCTGAAAGCAACGCCAGAGGTGTGTCTGGAGTAGTGGCTGTATGGTCTAATTTAGAATCTAGCTTCCCACGATGACCACTTTGGACATATACTACTTATTTGGAAGTGTAAATTTTAATGTAACAGTTTAATTCCAGTCTCATTACTTCTATAGCCATACTCATTAAGAATATGTATTAATATTAAGTATATATACCTAACGTGTGTATGGAGTAAATGTTTAAGTGTTTTAAATCTGCCACTGTTATATAGAAATTTACATCTAGTTTTCTTAGGCAGTCCTTACAGTATACATCTTTCATCTCATTAGATGTAATCTTTTAAGTGCACCATTTTAAGTATCTATAGCTATAATTATCTAGCCAACTACTACTCTTTAACCCTGATTGGTTTGGAAAACATGATTCTTTTTCCCCCCATGGGAAACAATGAGAGAGCAAGGGTGAATCTGCACAAAGACTTGGCCACTTCTAAAGACAACTCAGGCCTCATGTCTGTCTGATAATGGTTTGTTAGGACCAATTTCTTGTTTAAGAAGCCAAGTACGTGATCTCCTATCAGGTAGGTAGTGTCTACAGAGGGGCAGCAAAGCGCAGACAGTCAGCTCTCACCTCTTTATGGTTCTTTTTGAGGTACGTCATCTCCTCACTCAGGGTTTCATACTGAATCTCCAGGTCTGTCCGGCACAGGGTTATTTCATCCAGGACTCTGCGCAATCCATTGACATCACTCTCCACGCTCTGGTGAAGAGCCAGCTCGTTTTCATACCTTAAAGGGTGTTAATGATTTTCCAGTTTGTCACATGGTTGGGGAAATAGCCAACAATCAATGAGCAAATAGAATTTGGAGGTGCCAGATTGGCCACAAGAGACATTTTCAAAGTCTAATGTATGGTAATTATTCTTTTCTTTATTTTGATGCATTTCTTTGACAGAAAAAGAACTAGGGCATTGAACACTTCTTTTATGGCAGTTCATACTTTAGATCTTGTGACAAAAGTATAAAAAAGTAATAGCATTCTGTTTGCTTTAAATCCCAGTATTTTAATATTTAATGGAGGGATCAAAAATAAATTTAGTTTAGTACTTCGCATTAACCTCCATGGATTCTTTCGCTCTGGGAGTCTACTTACTTGAGTCTGAAGTCATCCGCTGTCAGCCTGGCATTATCGATCTGTAGAACAGCATTCGAATTGCTGGTGGTGGAAGCGATGATCTAGAAATGGGGAGTTTGATTTTTTTAAAGGCAATTTATCACAATCAATAAAAATGTGGTTATGTTTTAAGATTAGAAAATGGAAATAATCAAAATTAATATAGTGACCAGATAGTGACATTTTAAATCATGAGGTTAACCAAATGAATCTACTTCGTGCTTATTTCCAATGCTAAATTGAAATTCCTTTTAGGAAAAGACAAGTAGGGATGATAAATGCGTTTAGAATTCAGTGAGGAAAGGAAAGAGCCTTTAGAAATGAAAGTTCATAAAAATGATTGAGGAGTGTAGTTTCTTACCTGACTTTTGAGATCATCAATTATAGGGAAGTATCTACTGTAGTCGTGATCCAGACCACGGCAAGATCCAGGCCCAAATTTCTCATACCAGCCCTTGATCTTCTGCTCCAGGTCTGCGTTGGCCTCCTCCAGAGCTCGCACGTTGTCCAGGTAGGAGGCCAGGCGATCATTGAGGTTCTGCATGGTCACCTTCTCATTCCCAGAGAGGAGGCCCCCCTCATTCACAGTAAAGCCAGCACAGGAATTGCTCCCGCCAGCATTTCCTCCCAATGCGCTGCCCCCAAAGGCACAGGAGAAGCCACTTCCAATTCCAGGCAGGCTGCAAGCATTTCCAGCCCCAAAGCTGGCTCCCCCACCCGAGAGCCTGAGCGACCCCGTGGTGGGACGGGCACAGGCCCTCCTGGAGCCACTGGGAAGTCGAAGAGACATGGTGTCCGGGCAAGCGTGTTGCAGAGCTGTTCTCGTGAGTCCCAGAAAGGAGTGCCTTCTCCTCTCCACTGTTTTGTGTGCCTTTTTATAGACAATTCTCAAGTGTGTTCTGGACAATATTCTGCCTACACAGAGTAAAAGGGAGCTTGCCAGCCTCAGCAAGCTAGCGTAATTGGATGATTTTTCCTAATTAGTAACTGACTTCGCTGGGCTCATTTCTGTAGGAGGGCAGCTGCCCTCAGGTTGGTGGTTATCTGAGAAATGGGTCTGGGTGGAGCAATTTCAGGTTCCTTATTACATTTTCAAGTTGTGAGTGAGTCATTCTTCACTTCCCTCCTTAGAAGATAAAACTCATCAGTCCGCCACACCATAGCAATCTGGCGTCATGGTTTTGGGCTATTTATGCCCAGGCAGATTTTGATGTCTTTGAGACTTTATAAAAAATGTTATTGTTACAATTCTTTACACTTAAGTAGGGAACAGAACTGGGATCATGATTTACCCAGCCTGGTCCTTTAAATACCAATCTCGCCCCCATACCCTCTTGCCACTGTTTCCCATGGGAAGTAACTTCCATTTTGGCTGACATGCATCATGTTTTGTTGACACTTACTTATAGTTAGGTATAGCTGCCTTCTCTTAGCCATTTTGGCAATTAGGAACACACCCCTAATTGCTGTTATGAGTTGTGGGAGTTTGGAAGGATATTAACTTATTTCCTGACCCAGCAAAATTTGAAGCAAACCTGGAAGCAAATATTTCATCTGTTTTTATTTCATTGTGGTTTAGCTTAGGTGAAAGTCATCAGTAAATTAACTATTTACTGGGTGTGGATCCCCATATAGTTATTGAAAACCCTAAACATTATGGAATTTTTTGAAAAATCTGGAAATTGGCTTATGGACAAAATTTCCATGAACATTGATGTGACACTGTTGTGAACATATGGATTCATTCATTCATTTAACAAATATTTATAAAACATCTACTATGTTCTGGGGACTCAAGATAAGTAGAATAATGCATTATTTTGCCTTTTGTGACTGGCTTCAAAGTTGTATCATGATGTCTTCAAAGTTGAATCATGTGCCAGAATTTCTTTGTTTTTTAAAGGTTTAATAATATTCCGTTGCATTTATATACCATATTTTTTTTTATCCATTCAACAGTAGGTGGGCACTTGGGTTGCATCCACCTTTTGGCTATTGTGAATAATACTGATATGAACATGGAAACCATGATTTTACTCTCTGCATGAACACATTCTTGATGTAAACAAATCAAGCAGGATCAATGGGTATAGAGTAAAATGTTAAAATCCTTTCTCACCTTCCTTTTTTGCTCTCTTCTTTACTCTCTCAGGCAACCACAGTTCACCATTCTAGATGTTTGTACCCTTCCAGATGGTTTTCCATGCATTTGCATACATACATAGCATGTAGACACACATGCCTAGGCGAGTCATCTGTGTTATATGTATTGCCCTGTAACTTTCTTTGTTTATCTTACATGCCTTAGAGCAGTGATGGCGAACCTATGACACGCGTGTCAGAGGGGACATGCGAACTCATTTTTTTTGGTTGATTTTTGTTTGTTAAATGGCATTTAAATATATAAAATAAATATCAAACATATAAATCTTTGTTTTACTATGGTTGCAAATATCAAAAAATTTCTATATGTGACACGGCACCAGAGTTAAGTTAGGGTTTTTCAAAATGCTGACACACCGAGCTCAAAAGGTTCGCCATCACTGCCTTAGAGCATGCATTGGTAGGTGTCTAATGAGATGGAAACTGTTGGTTGGTCCCCCAAATTTTTAACTGGGCAATAGCTACCCACAGTAAAGATTACTTTCTCCACATTCTTTGTAACTAATTGTGGTCATGTGATTAAGCTAGCCAATGAGATGTAAGCAGAAGTATATGTACTAGTGTTTTCTAGATACTTCATCTAAGATGCAAGCTGACACAAGTCTTTGTCCCATCTTCTCCCTTTCCTCCATCCTGCGGAAATGGGTGCGATGGCTGGGTTCCTGGGGATTCTCTGGTGCAAAGGTGCCATCCCAGCCCTGAATACCTTACCTCTGGATTTGTGTGTGGGAAAGAAATAAATTTCTATCTGTATAAAGTCCTGTTATTTTGTTATGTTACTCTGGGTCAAACCTAATATTAAGTAATTTGTTTAACCATTATTAGGAGACTTTGAGCTTATTTCCAATTTTTTTTTTTGCTATTATTAACAGTGCTGAACATATTCATGTTTTTCTTTAGGATAGATTCCTTCCCTTTTTTTTGCCAGTTCTTTTTCATTGAATTTATTGAGGTTTCATATATGTAGAGTAAAATTCATCTTAAACATACAGTTCTGTGAGTTTTAACAAACACATAGTCATGTAACCCCCACTACAATCAAGATACAGAACAATTCATTAACCCTCCCCCCAAATCATCTCATATCCCTTTGTAGTCAACCTCTCCCACAGCCCTGGCACCATGAAAATGTTGATCAGTTTACTATGTCTGTAATCTTGTCTATTCCAGAATATCATATAGATGGGATTACATAGTATGCGCTCCCAAGAAGGATTACATGCAAAGAACTTGAGAAAGGAAGAGAAGAAAAACAAAGTCTAGCCTTTTTATTTGTTAAGAAGTGAACGATTTCCTTGGGTTACTTAGCCAGTGGGATTTTGCAAAGCCAGGCTTTTGAAAACAGCAACCCCTTCCCCCTCATTATGGTGTTTTAGAAGGTACGCGTTGCTCCATTGTAATATTGCTTATTTTAGAGGATTTTTCTTCAACTGAGTGGACCCTCAGTGAAAGGACATTGCTGAGTTGATCTAGCTCCTCGACCACTGTTTTAATAACTGCTTCTTCTTTTGAGTCTAAAATAAAACAAATGAAAGTTTAGTGTTCATTCTTAACAGGTTGAAAGGTATTTAGTGACGATGGGTAAGCTTTTTAAAAATGGTATTTGCAAGTTTGTGAAAAATGAAATATTAATACTGTTGCTTAGCAGGGCCTGGGATCTCTTTCTTTCTTGTATTTACCACTGTTTTTAGAGAAATGGGTGTTTGAAAGCATAAATGAAACATGGATTAAAACATGTAAATGTTAGGCATGTACAGGCCTGGAGCAACTAATGTCTTCAAAAAAACATCAACTTGCCCAAGTTTTGTGGTTTAAAATAAAGTAGTTCTGCTATCAAAGCATTGAAACTGTGAAAATAATAGTTTCTAAGTAAAAAAGATATTGAGGGATGGGTTACCCATTTCAGCAATCTCATACTTTGACCACATCTGTTCTACTAGTATAAGAATATGAAATACAAATATTAAGAACTGTCATAAGCTTACAAATATAAGTGACTTATTTAATGCAATTGCTGGAGTTTAAAAGAGCTACAACAAGTAAAAATCCTCCCATACCTTTGACTTGATTTTCGGAATTTACAGGCTCACACCCTTTTGATTTGTAACATGTGGACTTGCTTTTTCTGCAAAGAGAAGAGTAAATTATTGCATTTATTTCATTCGGGAGCTCATAAATAATGATGAATTGGGAATGAAAGTTTTGGAGTTCTAGTTTCAATAAGATTCAAATTCTTACGTTTAATGGACATTAGTAAGTTTTTCATGACTTCAATACAGTAAAAGAAGCGATTAGATGGATGTTTAATCTAAGTGGATGTTTAAATTAATGGATAAAAAATTCCCTTGTGATCAGACATTATCTAGCAATACGGGGACTGCAAGTTCGCATTCTGACTTTTCAGTCACCTGGCCAATGAGCATGGTTGGCGTGCCTACTGCACTGGAGGCACCAGACTATGTGCTGTGGAGCCAAGATACAAGCAGTTTACGTTGTTGAAAAGAAAAGGGAGCACATGCAAGTAAAGGTACCTCTAACATGGCATGAAAGGTAAGAGAAGTGAAAAATGAATAGTGTAATGCGCACGTTGTTCAAAGGAGGGAGCCATCACTGTTAGGGTTCTTAAGAGAATACGCTGTAGAGACTGACACTAGTCTTGGAAGATGCATAAGATGCTAAGTCATGGTGAGACCATGGGCAAGATTTAGTAATAGCCGCTGATTACCGAATCCCTTTTGTGTGCAAGCCACTGTCATAAGCACTTTCCCTACACAGTGAGGCACTATTGTTAAAAGTATTTCAGAGTATGGATTTGGTGTTATCATAGTTCTACAATAAAGAAACTGGGGTTTAAAGAGCTTAAGCAATGTGCCCAGATTCTCCCAAGGGTGTCATTCTGGTAACTAAGCAAGTAAAAATAAAATAGGATGTGTTATGATGAGAAATGTACTTCAACACTAAGTCACGGAAAGCCACTTGGATTAGAGTAGAGGAATTGTTCAACGTTCTATATTTAAATGTTCTATATATTAACAGAGTGCAAATATTTTACAGACTTAAACATTTGATTTTGCTGCCTGTTTTCATTTCAACTGGATGCAGGAATAACTTTCTGAGGCCATACACAGGTATGCTCTTTAGCGTAGGACATTCTAGGGTACAATATTAGTATACACGTATATTGAGAAAACCTGGTTGATGTGAGATGAATATTTTAATAACTAGATTATTTTTCCATGCGTTAATATTTACCTTCCATCTCCATCTATTAATATGCAATACGTTTCAATTTCTTTTTCTAAAAATATTTTGATATCAAGAAGCTGTTCATAGTCCAGCTTCTGGCCTTCGGTTTCCGTGCGGATCTGTTGGAGCTGTTCCTCCATCGCCCCGACCTGATCCTGGATTTGCTGGAGCTGAAGGCAGTAATAGCCTTCGGTCTCTGCCAGGGAGCATTCGTAGGAATGTTTCTGAAAGAAGAACAAAGCAAGACTTGCATGTAGAACCCATAAATAACACGTTCCTCTTTTCAACACTCTCAAGGCGGAATGAAATATTTATATGGAGTCTAAATTCTTTCAATCAAAATCAGCATTAGCAAAGTTTTAAAAATGTTTTTCCTTTTCATTGAAAAAAGTTTCTTTACAAAAATTTTGGGGGTTGATGAGTCAGAAGTAATGTTTACGGACAAAATTCTTGATATTTAATATTTTTATATGTATTTAATATATTAATATGTATTTGATATATTTTATCTTTTCAGTTACATATACTTTGTTACCTATTTTGTTATATGATATATGTATTTACTTATTACACACACACACACATACACACACACACACATATTCAAATCAGTGGTGATTCCTACAAACCGTGGCCACGAGGGATTGAAGTTCTATTTCCAAGGTTTGCAGGTTGCGTTTCAGTTCCATCAGCTCATTCCTGGCCACTGTGGCTGCTCCCACATCGTCAGAAATCTGCTGTTGCAGCGAAGCGCTCTGAAGCATAATTGTCAGAAAGGTTAGTGACCAGCCTGGTGGTCTATTGAACAAACAGGCCCTTGACCTGGGTGTGTGATTTGCCACAGACGTACCTTCTCGTTAAACCAGGCTTCCGCCTCTTTGCGGTTCTGCTCGGCCAAGTCCTCGTACTCGGCCCTCATGTTGTTCAGCAGAACAGTTAGGTCCACGCCCGGGGCTGCATTCATCTCCACATTCACGTTCCCCCCGGCTGAACACTGCAGGACCTCCATTTCCTGGAGAAGGGATCAGTGTGGATATTCAAGGTGGAATTTTGAGAATCACAGTGCTGTGAAATAAACAGTGAACTCGAGGAAGGAAATCTGATACGCCACAGAGCCACCCCGCAGTGTCCTTACCTCCTCATGATTTTTCTTCAGGTAAGCCAGTTCCTCAGTAAGGGCTTCACACTGGATCTCCAGGTCGGCTGTGCACACGGTCAGCTCATCCATCACCCTGTGCAGACCATTGATGTCGGCCTCCACGCTCTGGTGCAGCGCAAGCTCGTTTTCATACCTGGAAGGCCATTAAAGAGCATGAGAATTATAATCACAGGCAGGTGCAAAGGGTACCTTCTTCAGACATTTCATGTACTGAAAGATGATGCCTGTACACGCTGCTGAAGCTGATTGTGATGGCAACGTGATGGGTCACTTTGGAATCCCACTCATCTATGGACATTATTTTGGAGGAGTTGTTTTTCAGAGTTGATTTTTGTCACCCAAATATGCTTAACAGCTGAATAAAAATATGGTTTCAAGTTTACTATGGCTTTTTAAAATAAGGATGCATTTAATTTCTTCAGTGATCCAGTCTGACTTTATAAAAACATGTTGGTTCAAGTAGGGGGTGAGGGCATATGCTGGGGGTGGGAGCGGCCGGGGAGAGGTCAATGGGGGAAAAAGGAGACATATCTAATACTTTAAACAATAAAGAATTTAAATTAAAAAGCATGTTGGATTTAAAGCAAAAGATATGTTCTTTACTCCAAATGTAGTCTTTTCCCCTTAGTTATAATGAATGACTTTATTTTTTACCTACTTCAACCTGAAGTCATCAGCGGTCAGTCTGGCATTGTCATTTTGTAGAACAATGCTGGCATTACAGGTGGTCACAGAAATGATCTAAATAGGGTAGATTGTGCAAAATGTTAAGTTCCAAAAGTCAAGGAAAACTCCAGATTTAAGTGTGATTCTTATCTTCTTAACCCATCAAGTATCTATTTTAGTACAATTTTTTTCTGCATTAAAAGGAATCTGGATTTTACTTGGATAATAAATGCCTAGAACTTAAGAGCCAAAGTGTAAGTTTTATAATCATGAATACTTTTATTACTCTTGATTAAAAACTATGAGCTAAATATAAGATCAACAAAATGATTCTATTTGTTTTAAAACTATTTCTTTTTCATTAATTAATTCTACAAATTTTTATTATCAGGCTCCAAATACTAGGAATACATCAATTATAGTTGCTAAGCACATTTGCTATTTTGTGTTGCCTTTAGGTTATGGACACCTCAAATCTATAATAAAAGTCTGCAAATCCACATTTCTTACCTGCCTTTTAAGATCTTCAATGACTGAGGAATATCTACTATAGTCATGATCCAGTCCCCGGCAAGAACCAGGCCCATATCTCTCATACCAGCACTTGATCTTCTGCTCAAGGTCTGCATTTTCTTCCTCCAGAGCTCGCACATGGTCCAGGTAGGACGCCAGGCGGTCGTTGAGGTTCTGCATGGTCATCTTTTCATTGCCAGAGAGGAGGCCATGCTCATTTCCAAGAAAACCAGCACAGACACCACTTCCCAGCCCTCCACCACCGCTGTAGAAACCTCCTCCAGAAGAAACGCTCCCAAGAGTACAAGAAAAACTGCTTCCTGCTCCAGGCCCACTGCACACATTCCCAGCCCCGAAGCCTGTCCCTCCACCAGACAGCCGGCCAGGGCCAGCTTGAGAGCAGGCCCGCCTGGATCCACTAGAAAGTCGAAAGGACATGGCGACAGCACAGCTGAGCAGCCCTTTCTCAGAGCAGAGCAAAGCCAAAGCGCACCACCCATAGTACTTACTCCCACTGGCCTTTTATAGGATTCGGTACGTCATTTCAGTCTTTACTATGCCGATTTATAATAAAATGTTACTCATACTCTAATTGTTGTTTTTCATAGCTGGGTGATTGTCAATACTGTCCAGTCTGTAGGTGGAAAAGTGCCCAAGGATATCTTTCCATATGAAGAGGTGCCAGGTGGAGTAATATTGAGTCATAGCATCAAAGGTCAGACTTAAATAGACAGCTTTTTGACCTCTGGAATAGATTCATTTCCCCCTCTACATAACAAAAATTTAATAAGTCAAATGGGAAATGTCTACTGCTTTTGTCCTGTAAATGCGTATGGAGTATCTTTATTATTATTCATGCGTTTATTGAGTGTTTTCTTTCTTACTAAAATCAGATACTCTCAATATATAGTGATTCTTTGGTGGTGGGAGTTTTTTAATTGATTTTTTAAAAACTGAAATAACAGAAGCTCTGCAGTTATCATTTTAACTAAAAAGAATGAATATGTGGCATTGACAGAAAGTTAATTGCAATTGAGATTTCTTGGTTGAGTCCAGGAGCAGAATGTCCATTCAACTAACTTCTGTCTCCATATTGTTCATTTCTCTACCTCAAAAATATTGTTTTACTGCCTTTTAGTTTAAATTTATGTATTTAAAGCATCATGGATTATTTTGAGAAGTGATTATCAATGTTCCTATTGATGAGTGGGGAGTTAAATAGATGAAGAGGAGCGTTTTCATTATTACCTAGAAAGCCAGTGATTTGGTACTCTGAATAGAAGATTAATTGTCATAGATAAGAAGGCTTTTCATTCTCTTGCCTTGATGCCATGGGAAGTTAACCTGTCTGGTTGGGCTTCATTTCCCTATTGGGCAAATGAAAATAATAATGTTGAACAGTCTCAAATGAATGTTGAGCTATTCCAATAATTAATGACTATAAAACAGTCTGCAGGGCACAAACATTTTGTACATGTTAATTACTTAAATTATTATAATAAAGTGGCCATGTCAGAAGGGTCAGGTCTCTATCATTTATAATGGTACAAATTGATTGGTTGACTAATTATGGGTTTGGATAGTTTTGAAACAGTAATTTTTTCTGAATGAGATTTTTTTCAAGGTTGTGGATATTGTTGACTAGTTTGAAAAAACCTCCAACGTTACTGTTCATAAAAGATATGGAATAGTGGGTGGCCCGGAATGCATGGATTTTTTTTTTGACCAAAATATTTTAAGATAATTAATAGAAAACTGAAATTCAGACCACTTGACCATGTTTAGAACAATGTGTGATGAATTAAGAGATGCAGCTCATATTCAGGGACTTAGTACTGATTTTGTTGTGACCTGATCAAAATTTTAATCTTTTGCTCATATCACCCAGGAATAAAACAAGAAAAACAGAGTAGTTTGTCAGTGTAATGGTTTATAATTCTTGAGTTATAAGAGGTATTATGAGACTGCAAAGTATTATTAACATAAACTACTGGTCTCTAGATATTTTATAAATAATAATTAACTTGCAATCTTTTGTGAAATAAGTTAAGCATATATTATTAGGACCATTTTGAAGATGAGTTGACTCTGAAGCTAAGTGGCCACACAGATCACAAAACATTTTTATGTCAAAGCAAGACTGCAGTGTCTGATGCTTAACTCCTCAAAATGCCATCTATTATTCATATGAGCAACTCTCCTGAATTTTCTTAATCATAAATTTCTTCTAAAATAATAGTTTAGCTTAGTCCTTTCTGGAAGAAGGAGATAGATTTAACAAATTCTCTAGGCCATTTCTATCTATGTACTAGTATTTCCACCCTGAGAGTGGTTATTTTATTCAGGATACATGTGTTCAGTCACATATCATTATCATATTTTCAGAATCCATTAGGTATTAGAATGTTCATTATATAATGTGTATACTGTATTTGATTTAAACTTTTAAGTTATGCAGTGTTAATGTTTGCTTATCTCAGGATGAAGTTTTTCATTACATAATCTTATTCTAATGATCATACACTAATTTTGCCCCTGATAATTTAGTGTTTAGCTTCAAACATGCTTTGCTATCTTTTGCCATTGTCTGAAATTCACATTCTACATTTGTTAGCCGGGTTTAGAAATGTATTTTTCTTGGACATGAATGATGTTTGTTTTGTCACTAGATTTCTAGTTTTTTTTCCCCCCTGAGAATCAGATTCTAGTATCCTAACTCCTCCCACAAAATGGCTTCCCTGGTTTGTTTGGGAAGGAGACGCTGATGACTTTGCTTAATCTCAGACTAATTGGGGTTAGAACGCAGTTAGTTGTTTTTATCCTCCCTTTCTAGAAGGAAGGTAGACTCATGAGGTTCTCCCTAGCATGGTGTTATGATGTGGTTAAGCACACCGATTCTGAGCCACAGCTTTTGTATCCACTCATCTACTGAGGAAACTCATATAGTTGGCTTTTTAAAAATATGTTTTTATTGATTTTTAGAGAGAGAGGAATGGAGAGGGATAGAGAGATAGAAACATTGATGAGAGAGGAACATCATCAATCGGCTGCCTCCTGCATGCACCCCACTGGGGATCGAGCCTGCAACTGAGGTACATGCCCTTGACTGGAATTGAACCCGAGACCATTCAGTCTGCAGACTGAAGCTTTATCCACTGAGCCAAACTGACTAGGGCAGGTATATATATATTTTTGATGCAATTGTAAATGGGATTATTTTCTTAGTTTCTCTTTCTGATAGTTCATTATTGGTGTATAAAAATGCAACTGATATCTAGATATTTATTTTGTATCCTGCTACTTTATTGAATTCATTTATCAGTTCTAGTAGTTTTTTGGTGAAATCTTTAGGGTTCTCTATATACAGTATCATGTCATTTGCAAATAGTGACAGTTTTACTTCTTCCTTTCCAATTTGAGTGCCTTTTATTTCTTCTTCTTGCTGATAGCTGTGGCTTGGACTTACAGTACTATAATATGCAAATTGTCTCCTTGGGCAGTCGTTCGACTGGGAAACCAGGAGTTCAACCACTCACTATGACATGCACTGACCACCAGGGGGCGACACAGAACATGGTGGATGTTGATGACATGCTGCGACCTCTCTCTGGCCTCATGGGGGTGGGGGTGACAGGGATGGAGGTGTGGTGAGAATGCGGGTTATCTGCTGAGCTCGCTCTCACTCCCCCTGCTACCCTCCCCCGGGATGCCAGGGCTTGTGGGCCAGGGAAGCCCCCCGAGCTCAGGTGCCAGGCACCTGCGAGGAGGCCGGCTCACACCCATGTGGCCTCTTCTGGTTGAGCCGGGCCTCAGCTGCCGGGACTGCAGGGGCCTGTTTGGCTCCCCATGAGTTCGCGCAGGAGCTGGTTTGCAACGCCGGCCGGGAGAGAGCATGCTGCCTGCCCGGCTTTCATGCAGCACTGCTGGGTGGCCCAGATGCCCATGCTGTGCTTCGGCCCATAGCGTCTGGTCGCGCTCACCACATCTCTGTGTGGGGACTTGGGCGCCGTGACTCAGGTGGAGGGGGGTGCACGGGGGCCCGGGGGCCCAGAGGTCGCCTGAGACCTACCCTTCCATGCCAAACACTCACTCTTCGATCGCTGGCCAGGCCTAGGGACTGCACCTGTGCACAAATTTTGTGCACCGGGCCTCTAGTATTGAATAAGCATGTTGAAAGCATACATCCCTGTCTTGCTTCTGATCTTAAGGGAAAAGCCCATTGAGTATGATGTTGGCTGTCATATGTGGGATTGTCATATGTGGACTTCATTATGTCCCTGGCAGACAGAACCCCTGATCATTTTCACAGCGAGATGTTATGTGGCACCTCTTCCTGGCTCTGGTACTCTGGGCTGGGAAACCTCCCTCTCCTAAGGGAAAACCTTTGCAGCTGAGATAGCCCTCTGGGATCTCAGCCACCACCTGTGGGAATGAAGCCAGACCTTTTGGGTCTCCACCCTTTCTACCCATCTCGATGTGGCTTCCTCTGTAAATTCTTGGTTATAAGACTTGTGTTCAGCTAGTTCTCAGTTGGTTATTCAGGTTGGTTGTTCTATATTTTAGTTGTCATTCCAGTTTGATTCCTGGGAGGAGGTGAGTGTAGCTCCCACCTCTCTACCACCCAGCTTGGCTCTCCCAATCTTTCATCTTTCTGAAGGTAGGCAGTTATGACTATAAAGTTCCTACTTAATACTGGTTTGCCAAATCCCATAAGTTTTGGTAAATTGAATTTTCATTTTCATTAGTCTCAAGGTATTTTTCTATTTCTCCTTTGATTTCTTTGACCCATTAATTGCTCAGGAGTGTGTTGTTAAATTTCTATATATTTCTGAAGTTTCCAATTTTCCTCCTATTATTGATTTCTAGTTTCATACTAGTGTGGTCAAAAAAGGTACTTGTTATGATATCGGTCTTCTGAAATTTGTTTTGTGGCCTAACATTGTGAAATTGACCACCTGCCTTATCTAGTCCTCACACTTCTCTCTTTTCCTTTCTACCTTCAAATATCACCATTTTTAGTTTTAGTGTTTTTTCCCCCCCATTTTTAGGATATTTCTGATTCTCCAGTTCCTTATTTCCACTCCTCTGTCATGTTGCACTTAGGGATGAGATTTTGTTAACTGTTTTATTCTCATTACCAGCACTTAGTGTGTGTTTAACACGTATTTTTACAAGGAAGGACAATGTAAAACTTCACAGAAATGCGAAAAAGACTCCACCTAGTTTGCCTGTTAATTTTACTCCTAATTTCTGAAGGTCATTGAATTAAATAGAAGAAATTAAAAACAAAATTCAGTTCCAACTGGGGGTTAAGTTTACAATGCAAAGACTGACCAGAACCAGTGAAGATGACTTGCAACAGGAAAAACTTTTATTGAAACCCCACCACAGAGAAAGCCAAAGGAATGTTACTACTCTAAGAAGAATTTGTCTTCCTTCACTGGAAGGAAAGCAGAGACATAAGAGGGCCCTTATTTAGGAATCCAGCTTCAATTTGACTTTTTAATTTAAGGCCGTTCTTTTGGGGCTCAGGAAGGCACCCTCTGTTCACTCTTCATGTTGTTGACTTTGGTGGATTTCTCTTCCATGGTTTGAACTCTGGACGAGAGAACTTTGCCACGAGGATCTATTTCTTCAACAATTGTTTTAATCACGGTGCCTTTAGATGCCTCTAGAATGACACACATGAATTGGTAAGATTTCTCAAATTCATAAAGAGGAAATAACTTGTCATTTGGAACATATACAAATAAACACTGAATGCTCAACCCCGCTTTTGTTTACCTTTTATCTGATTTCCTGGTCCTTTATAGCCTTTTGATTTAACGCAAGAGCTGTAAAAATATAGAGAGCTCCTATTAATAATTTCACTCTGTGTTTTGGTGAGGAAACGGAAAAATATTGATTTAGCATGGGAGAGCATTGGATTCTTAAATAACAGTAGAAGTTTAGGTACACATGATGTAGGTCAGAGATACTTTGTACTTGATTTTAAAAAATAGTTAACAACCTTAAAATCAATTGTTTTCTCAATGAAAGCAGTCCTTACCCATCCTCTCCGTCTATCAGGCGGCAGTAGGTCTCAATCTCTTTTTCCAGGTGGACCTTGATGTCCAGGAGCTGCTCGTACTCGAGTTTCTGGCCCTCGGTCTCTGTTCTGACCTGGTGCAGCTGCTCCTCCAGGGCCCCGATCTGAGCCTGGATCTGGGCCAGCTGCGCACAGTAGTTGCCTTCCGTCTCTGTCAGGGAGCACTCCAGGGACTGTTTCTATGGGTCAGTAAGACAATTTAGTAGAAAATGTCACAGTGTTGTTTTAGCGTAAGGCAAAGCACATAGATATTTAAGAGAGTTATCTTCATGTAATGCAAATAATATTTACTCAAACGATTCTACTCGTTCAATATTTTTTTAAAATATATTTTATTGATTTTTTACAGAGAGGAAGGGAGAGGGATAGAGAGTTAGAAACATCAATGAGAGAGAAACATCGATCAGCTGCCTCCTGCACACCCCCTACTGGAGATGTGCCCGCAACCAAGGTACATGCCCTTGACCGGAATCGAACCGGGACCCTTCAGTCCGCAGGCCAACACTCTATCCACAGAGCCAAACCAGTTAGGGCTCCACTCGTTCAATATTAATGGTTGCCTTTATTATATGTCATACTATTTTTATCTGTGAGAATAACACAGTTGCTGTTGAATGTTACTCACATACCCAGGAGTGTTAGCAAAGATGAAGTTGTTTCCTTACAGGGCACAGTGTAAAGATTCCCCCCCCTCCCCCCACTCACCCAATATAGCCTGTGCTTGGAGAGTCTGACACAATTTGCCACTTCCCCCCAGAATAAAAGTTCCCCTAAACTTTGTTACCTCATTTCTAATCATGTGACAGCCTTGTCTCATGAGGACTGCAGCTCTTCTATGAAAAAATAATCCTGTAGTGACCTGCAGATACTTTCCAGAAGTAGAATGACCCAAAGAAAAGAATGACCTTTTCGTCTTTAAATCCTTTGATTCATTGGCTTGTGGATCCACATGGGTTTATATAGGGTTTCTATATAAACCCACAGAGGGATGGATGCTTGCTATAATTTTACACGGAATAAAGATGAGAATGTCTTACCCATTCATCTGCAATGATTTTTATACAAAGTCCTAATTTTATATACAATTATAGCCTCTTTTGTGGATAAATCTGGGGGTTTACTAGCCACTGTGGAAAAAAGTTTAGACTTGGGAATTAGAAAACTTGGAGAGAAGTTATGGTTCCTTCATATCCCACTGTGGGACTCTGGGAAAACGGCTTAACTTCTTTGAATCTCAGATTCTCCTTTTGGAAATAATGACAGGAATTACAAAGTCTTTCCTGCCTAAGCCCCAGAGCTATTGTGGACTCGTGTGGGTGAAAGTGCTGGGCAAACCCTTAATAAATAAGGTTGTTATTATCATCATGCGTGTTCAGCTTTGTAGGCAACCTTCATGCCTCTACTTTGCTTCCTGTTTGTGCCACTTAAAAAGGAACTTGTAAGTGCTCTTAATTAAGTGGGCAAAAGGAATGCTAGATGAAGAAGCTAGGTGCGGAGCAAACATATTTCTGCACTCCACGGACAGTGGTTTCTGATCTTTTGTCTTGGGAGAGAAGATTCATGGTAAAACTATTTCTTTTACGAGTGCCCCCCAAATAACTATACTTGCTAATTTCTAATGTTTCATAATAATTAGCATCTAGATATAGTTTTCAGGCAGAGAGGAATCTACTGTGCAAAGTGCAGATGTGCCTTATTTCAAGCATAATAATGAATGGGTAAGTATTGTGTAGAAGAAAAGTCTCTCTGAAATATTTAACTTCTAAAGCAAACACTTATTATTATTATTATTTTTAGTAATTTTTTACTTACCATTGCTAAGAGGGACTGAAGTTCAATCTCCAGGGTTTGAAGAGTACGTTTCATTTCAGTAAGTTCATTTCGAGCGGAGGTGGTGGCCCCAGCATCGTCAGAGATCTGCTGCTGCAGCGAGGCGCTCTGGAACGTCGGGAGTTATGTCAGGGTGATGCTTGCCCTCCCGGGGCCAGGTCAGCGCGCCCTAGCGTGGTCTCACCTTCTCGTTGAACCAGGCCTCCGCATCCCGGCGGTTCTGCTCCGCCAGGTCTTCGTACTCGGCCCGCATGTTGTTCAGCAGAACCGTGAGGTCCACCCCGGGCGCCGCGTTCATCTCCACGTTCACGTTGCCCCCAGCGGCGCACTGCAGAGCCTTCATTTCCTGGAACCGATTAGTTAAACCGTGTTAGTTAGGATCTGAATGTTTTTAAAGGAGCCAGACAGACATGATCCATACAGTTAGACACTTTTTTTTTTTTTTTAGGGTTCGTTTCTTTAGAGGGGGACGAATAGAAACATTTTAAACCATCAAACCACATGGAGAAATTGACAAGTTCCTTCTTGAGATTGATTTCAGACATTACAGTTGTCATCTGGAAGGCATTTTTAGAGTTTGGGAGGAGGGCGGGTTGTGGCATCGGGGGAGAGAGGCCCCTACCTCCTCGTGATTCTTCTTGAGATACGCCAGCTCCTCGGTCAGCGTCTCCAGCTGGATCTCCAGGTCCGTCCTGCACAGAGTCAGCTCGTCCAGGACCCTGCGCAAACTGCTGACGTCCGCGTCCACGCTCTGGTGAAGGGCCTGCTCGTTCTCAAACCTCAGAAAATATTTGAAAGTTGGATCCCGTTAGTCACATCACCTTTTAGGCCACTGTAGAACTTGATGCTTTGAGGTCAAACTGTTAAAATATACTCAGAACTTCACTTGGATCGGCCATCAGGCCATACATGAATTTCTCTGAAGCAAGAGAACGGAAATAGTCAAAATTTTCTTTCATGTGATGTTGACATTCATCTGTCGGCCCTCATATTTCCCAAGTAAAATATATAATTCAGGCTAGTGATTATAATACACATTTAACAGACAAATAGAAACAAAGAATTGAGCCAACCTCAAAGAGCCTAAATAAAAGAGTGACATGCTTAAATAATTAAAAAAAAATTCTCTTAAGCTCTACTTACTTTAGCCTGAAGTCATCAGCTGTTAGTCTTGCGTTATCATTTTGCAGGACAACACTGGCATTACTTGTAGTTGCAGAAATTATCTGATAAATGGAGAATTAGTGAAGAGTGAGGAAATCCTTTTTAAATTTTCAAATTTCCTTGAAGAAAGTCACCAATGAAATAATAGTAATATTTCTGGCACCCTGTCTCCAATAATATGATTCTGTTGAAAATGGGAAAGAAAATTCTAAACAGAAGGAGAACATGAGAAAAGAAAGTTAAAAAACAACAAAAAACTCTTTCTATAGAAAAGCCTGTAATATATAGCTGGAGACATTGGGCAGTTTTTGATATTTTGATATTATCAAAAGCATCAATATGCACACTTTGTACCAGGTGCTAAGTGAGACATGTTCAAAGATTAGAATTTTAATATAAATTATTTTTAATGTGCATTATTTTTAATATGAATAACGAAGTACCGAGAATTAGAAGTTGAAAGCAAAGCCCTGCTTCCTGTGTGTGATTGCTTATATATTTGTGAGTGTGTGCATGTAGCTAAATCCTCTTATGGGTCTTAACCCTCATGACATTGTGTTTCTTACCTGGCTCTTAAGGTCGTCAATTATTGGGAAGTATCTGCTGTAATCATGATCAAGACCGCGGCAAGAGCCAGGCCCATATTTCTCATACCACCCTTTGATCTTCTGCTCCAAGTCCGCATTGGCCTCCTCTAGGGCTCGCACATTCTCCAGGTAGGAGGCCAGGCGGTCGTTGAGGTTCTGCATGGTCACCTTCTCGTTGCCAGAGAGGAGGCCGTGTTCATTCCCAAGGAAGGCAGCACAGGAAGCACTTCCCCCGCCCAGCCCTGCGCCATAGCCTCCTACAGATGAGTTGCTCCCAAAGGTGCAAGAGAAGCCACTTCCAATGCCCGGCACACCGCACGTGTTTCCAGCCCCAAAGCCAGCTCCCCCACTAGACAGCCGCACAGAGCCCACCCCCGCGCAGGAGCCCAGGCGTCTGGATGCAGAAGAAAAGCGCACAGACATGGTGCCCAGACTGGAGCGAAGCTTGTGCCTGGAATGAAGCTGCCTGGTGAATGTCCTGCTCAAACAGTTCAGTTTGTCTTTATATACACGTGATCAGGGTGTTTCTGGATGAACCTTGCAACCCCTAGCAAAATGGTGCTTGCCAGCTCATCATGAATTATTTATAATTGGGTGACTTTTTTTTTTTAATGAATGTCTTTACCCTACTGTGTCCATTTCTGTAGGTGGATAGTTACCTTGGGGTTGTATGTTATCTCCAAAATAAGACAGGAAGGAGTATTATCAAGATTATTATAGTGACGCATTTCAAATTTAGTATGAGTAAGTCTTCCTGTCTCCCAGGCTTCAGGAATATAAAATCCCTAAAAGAATAAAAAAGTGTCATAGACAAGTTTCTCTTTCTCTTGATTAACAACACTCCATTCTCCTCACCCCTAGCAAGTGAGGTATCATATTTATGGTTTTCTATGGATAATATGATCTTTCTTTTTGATGTGTTGAAAAGAATCTCAAGACCAGCGGTTCTCAACCTGTGGGTCTCGACCCCTTTGGCGGTCGAACGACCCTTTCACAGGGGTCGCCTAAGACCATCCTGCATATCAGATATTTACATTACGATTCATAACAGTAGCAAAATTACAGTTATGAAGTAGCAACGAAAATAATTTTATGGTTGAGTCACAACATGAGGAACTGTATTTAAAAGGCCAGAAGGTTGAGAACCACTGCTCAAGACCTTGGGCTTATGGTACCAGAGGAACGTGACCAGGTCTTTAAATGAAAACTGAAGAATTACCATTTCATCTTTACTTGTTTTCTGTCTAAGTTCTCTTGCTAACCAGGTTAAGTGAAGGTATTGGTTACCTGTCTGGACCTCAGTCCCCTCATCTGTAAAATGAAGGGACTAGACTATGGCCTGTATGTTTTCTATTTCTGGATTTCTTTTAAAAATGTAAATAGGGTTGCCTCTGTAAATAGGTAGACTTTATTATTTTAAAAAAGTGTTGGATTTCTTTTAAAAATGTAAATAGGGTTGCCTCTGTGTGGTGGCATTATAGGTAGACTTTATTATTTTTAAAAAATGTTGTTGTTGTTGATTTTTAGAGAGAGAGGAAAGGAACATCGATGTAGATCAAAACATCGATTGATTGCCTCCTGCGTGCCCTCTACTGGGGATGGAGCCCACAAGCTGGGCATATGCCGTGACTGGGAATTGAATGCAACCTTCGGTGTACTAGACAACGCTTGATCAACTGAGCCACCCTGGCCAGAGCTATTTCCATATTTCTTGTACTTTTACATTTCTTTCATTATTTCTAGAAAACTTTTCTGCATTCATTTTCTCCACTTTTCCTTTCCTACTCACTCCTGAATTTGGTCCCAGCACTTTATGAAATTAATCTCTCAAAGATTGCTAATTATCCCACATCACTAATCCAGTCATCATTTCTCATATTCCTTCTCTTACACTCTCTTAGACACATTTGATACTAAATTCAGTTTTACTGAATTTTCAATAATTGCTTTCTGAGAATACTTCTATATCTCTGCTCCTCTTCTTTCTTCATAGTTCATAGTTTCTTGCTCTAAAATTTGCCATTTCTTACATTTTGTGCTCTGTGTTCTTGATTTGTACACACTCTCTCTTGGTGATCTCATCCCTTTTTGGCTCCAGGTGCATGTTCTAAATATACATCTTTAGCACCGTCCTTTCCCCCTCTCTAGACCCACACCTTACGACACCCTCCCGACATTTCTACTTGGATATTCTGTCTTGACTTCCAACGCAACACATAATTATCTTGGCATCAAAATTTGATCTTTTGCATCTTTTTTCATTAGTTGCTGGTGGAATTACTGTGCCATGCTCAAGATTACTAAGAAATCTCCAACTGCTATTTTCTACCAGCCCACATATAATAGGTCAGTAAGTCCTCTTGAATCTACTTTTGCAGTGTCTCTTGAAGCATTTTTCTCTTTTCTCTTTTCCTTGTCACTATCATTTTCTTTCAAATCAGTTAGTAGAACCTTCATTGGATTTCTGGTTTCAAGTCTTTTCTTTCTATCATGGTCATTAAGCAGTTGGGTGCCAAGGTTATTATTCCTGAAGTACAACACCATTCATGGAAGAACTTGGACTGTTTAAAAAAATTTTTATTAATTTTTTTTTTAGAGGGAGAGGAAGGGAGAGGGAGAGAGAGGTAGAAACACTGAGGATTGAGGCCAAAACTTGGGTATGTGCTTTACTGGGAATCAAACCAGCGACCTCTTGGTTCTTGGTTTGACACTCAACTGCTGAGCCACACTGGTGGGGAAAACTTGAACTCCTGAATCAGATATATCAGCATTCACATCCCAGTTCTGCCACTTTCTAGTTGTGAGCCATTGATGGGGAAATCAGAATGGCTCTGATGTCTCAACAGCCCTGGAAGCCATGATTCCCGTGAAGAGTGACTTTGAAAAATTCTAACTGAAAGCACTGTCCAACCCAAAGTTCTCTACTTTGACAATTCATCATGAGGGAGGGTGAAATAAAAATATTTTCAGACAGGACAGATCTCACAAATTTACCTCTTTTACATACTTTGTCAGGAAACCACTAGAGGGCAAAATGAACAAGAACAGGGATGGCTTAGAATCCAAGACAAATTGCAAATCATTATTTAAATCATTATTTATTAGTCATGAGTGAATGGAAATGAGTGCACATTAACTTTTTTATTTATTTGAAAATGAACACCCCTTTTCCAGTAAAAGGTAACCAAGAAAACAGGTCTTCCCCCCAAGAAACTTATCTTTAAGGTAGAAAGTATTTTTATTATCTCCTTGAGATTTAGAATAATGCAGTTGTGCAGGATCCTTCCCCAAATTATTCTTTTCTCAAAAATGACAGCTAGAAAGAAACCCTTTGTTCTGTCTTGCCATTGGTAATTTTAGATGTCTTTTCTTCAATGGACTGAATCCTCGATGAAAGGACTTTACCACGTTGATCTATCTCTTCAACCACCGTCTTTACCAGCGTGGTTTTGGATAAATCTAGAAGTAAAACATATATGAATACACGTATTCAACCTAAAAGATTGTATGACGAAGAATTCAACTGTTGGTTGTAATATAATATATTATGTACATTTTTGGTGAGGGAATAAATATCTATATATATAAAAGCTTAAGTGACTGGCCGATGGCCGACCAGCTGACCGGCCAACCGGCCAGTAGCTATGATGCGCACTGACCACCAGGGGGCAGATGCTCAACGCAGGAGCTGCCAAGCTGCGGTCACTTGGCAGCTGCGGTTCTCAGGTGATGAACCCAGAACCAGAGAGGAGGGAGCCCGATTCCGGGGTGTGTCACCCAAGAACCACCCTCTCACAATCCGGGACCCCTCAGGGGATGTCAGCTGGTTTCAGCCCAATCCCTGCAAGCCAGGCCGAGGGATCCCACTGGTGCATGAATCCATGCACCGGGCCTCTAGTAGATTTATAATAATATAGGGTCTCCCAAAAATGTATGCACACATGTTGAATAATTATAAAGGCAGTGTTTATTAAAATACATTTCATTTTCAAAATTGAGCTACCAGCTGTTAAAGTGTGTATACATTTTTTGGGGGATATCCCATAGTTTAGAAGAGTTTTATCCATTTAAAATAATATTTTAAGTTCCAAGCTAAGCACTTTGGTTTAAATTGTTTAAATATAGACTGTTGCCATAGTGTACAGTTGCCATTAATGCAGAAGTATTTGCTGCAATAGAAATACAATTAGATTTTATTACCTTTAGATGAATTCCCTGAGCTTCCTGATCCAAAGCCCTTTGATTTGGAGCATGAGCTGTAAAAAACAACAGTTTATTTTTTAATATTTCTGTTTATCACTTGAGACATATTTATTGAATTGATAGGTGAACATAAACTCAAGTGAACTTTGTATGCCAAAACCAGGTCTTAGTTTTTTATAAAGGAAAATAGATTTTGGGGGGCAGGAGCTGAAGGTAATGAAATGTCATCTAAAGAGAGGATAGAAAACAACCTTCTTTCCATTTGATTTTTTAAACCCACAGGTTTAGAGGCTGTGGTATACAAAATATGGAAGAGATGACTGCAGAGGCAGGAGATGAACAGGCTTTTCGGCTGTGGGAATAAAGAAGAAAGGCTTGGAGGCATGGAAGGTGAACAGACAATGTGTGGGGTCACTTACTTTCCATCTCCATCTAGCAGGCGGCAGTAGGTCTCAATCTCTTTTTCCAGGTGGACCTTGATGTCCAGGAGCTGCTCGTACTCGAGTTTCTGGCCCTCGGTCTCTGTTCTGACCTGGTGCAGCTGCTCCTCCAGGGCCCGGATCTGAGCCTGCATCTGGGCCAGCTGCGCACAGTAGTTGCTTTCTGTCTCAGACAGGGAGCACTCCAGGGACTGTTTCTGAGGATGTAAAAGATGTCAGAGCAAGGGGTGAAGCCACTTTGAGGGCTATGTAGACGAGTGTTTCCCAGCAAAAGGCAGTACTGCTCCTTAGGCAAGCTTTGGAAATTTGTGGGGCTTGTCACAATAAAATGGGAGGTGGAGAAGAAGGGGAAGTGACTGGTTTCACTGGAGATGGGGGAGGGGGAGGCATGCTAGATGACCTGACATGGGCTAAATGACCTTTTTGCCCTAAGACTTTTCCAATGGACATTCATGATATTTAGTTAATATTTGCTATTATGACCTACCTAGATATTAAAACACTTTCTGGGGGTAGCACAATAAGAAATCAACATTGGCAATCATATATTTTGAAATTACTTATGTATTTTGGGATTGCCTATTGTTTTCAATCTTATTCTGCTACTGTCCCCAGAGATCTACCCCACCACTGTTCCCAGTTTTTTTTTTCTTTTTCTAATCTGTCCTTGATTTTCTAATGTCAATCAAAGGCCTTTTCTTAAGCTGAAATGGAGATTTCAGCTTGACAGAGGTGGAATTTCAAGACAAGAGGCATATTTAATAACACAGTCCAGGCCATTATTTCAACACTACTTTTATGAATATTATACCTACTCATTTCTATTCCATAGTCTGTAATTTGTCTTGTTATGTGATCCCTACTTTAATTAAAGTAATTTTCCTCTTTCCCTTATCACATACAAATATATCTGGGTGCTTATTATTTCTCCTGATATTAGTTATTATCCAAGTGTCCACCCCCATCCACTCTTTCATTTCCCTTTTCTTCTCGTGTGGAGCAATTCCTGATTGTTTAGAACAAAACTTATTTATCAGAGAAATGTGTAAGCCTCTGTCTCTTTCATTACATACTCTAGGGGAGTTGGACCCACGTATTTACATATTAAATACATTTTATATTAAAATACATTTAATTCTCCTTTTTATTGCAGTTATGACATTGCACTGGTTTAAAATTCTTTTTGTGTAAATTGTTAAATATATTATCTATTGACTTCATTTTAAGATTATGAAGAGGAAATTATAAAATATTTGTCATGACAGACAGACAGTGGGTCCAAGAGGCTGATGGGTGCATTACATGGGTGGTACTGGGCTCTCCAGGGGCAGAGGAGTGGAAGGTGACCAGGATGGTAATGGGGAGGGTGAGTCAAGAAGTGGCAAGGGGTCAATGAGGTGTGTGGTTGGCTGTTCAGAACTTTAACTTCCTTGGTGATGGTATTCCTTCTTAAGGTTATTAATGCTGTCTCAAATCAGAGGGGACAGCATCTCTATCCCATAGCTGTCTGCTGTAAAGTTTGGCTCATAGCGGTGGAAGGAGGGCAGGATGAACTTGGAAGTTGGTAAACTACTTGGAAGTTAGAAGCATATGAAACCTTTATCCATTTAGACAACTCCCAATTTACATATGATTTGCATGCGAAACTACAGAAGATTGTGCTTAGAATTCATCTACGACAAAAGAATCTCAGGTATGGAAGTTAGTTCTATGCCGCCATATTCTAGAATTCATTTATGTTGTGTGTTAAAAAGGTTTTGTTTGTTTGCTTGTTTTGTTGTTGTGGATTCTTTCATGAGCCCAAACTATAGTACTATACTGGCTGCAGAGAATCTAACTACTTTCTAACATCATTGTTTCTGTGTGAAAATGCTTAAATTCTGACCTGGGAACTGAGTGATTCATTTCCTTCAACATAGCACAAAAGTGAGAGGAGGGATTCCTATTCAGGGGACAGCAGCAGGAACAGGTCCTCAGGGTTCCAGTTACAGGAAAGAAGAGGATGGGGAAGAGAGGAGGGTTCCAGGAGCTCAAAGTCTGTAGTCTGGAGGGTTTCGGGTACCAGCCACAGTGGTGATGGAGGTGAAAAGAGGGGCATGGTGGTTAAGTTGGGATTCAATCAGTGGTAAAATAAGTCTCCAATCTAAATGCTATCTGATAAGAAAGCACTGCCCCTTTTTAGGGTGGATAAATCAACATAACCTTCCTATTGTTTTGAGTCATCTTTTTTTTTTTTCTTGGCTTACTGCACTCATTTGTATAATAATGGCTCTTTCTTTGTGTTGCGATCTGGTGTCCTCAGGGCGCCTGAAACCTCTGACGGTAACAGGGAACCCCTGGGCCCATGTGTGCCATCATTCTCCAAATCCAGTCTTCTGGGTGCTGCCAGCTGACACTCCAGCAGTGGTTCTCAACCTTCTGGCCCTTTAAATACAGTTCCTCATGTTGTGACCCAACCATAAAATTATTTTCGTTGCTACTTCATAACTGTAATGTTGCTACTGTTATGAATCGTACTGTAAATATCTGATATGCAGGATGGTCTTAGGCGACCCCTGTGAAAGGGTCGTTCGACCGCCAAAGGGGTCGCGACCCACAGGTTGAGAACCGCTGCTCCAGAGGGAAGCTGGTTTTAGTGCTGGGTGGTCTCCAGGGACTGCTGTCCTGGACCCCCTGGTGATGAAGAGGTTGGCAGGGCTCACAGGGAATCAGAAATGCACCCTCTTTTCCTCCCCCTCCCCCCACCTCCCCAGGAAAAGCACGAGGTGGCTTTCCATAGGCTTTCATCAATACTAGGAGATGCTGAGGGCGTCCACACCAGCTCTGCCCCCTGTGCTCGCCTGATGTCAGCCTGCCACTTAACTTTGTGGTGGAGCACAGTGCCTGCTGCTTGCCATCCAGGGCTGAGATGAGCCACCCGAGGAAGGAGCTATTTCATGAAATGGGCCCTGAGCACCTGCCAGGAAAGAAATCCTCAGTGGCCTCAGGGAGGAAGAGAGCTTTGTCTAGTAGTCTCTCTGCTGAGTGTCTCAGCGTCTGTCTTCCCTGCTGTCCCCAGGAGGTATTTGTAGGTAAAAGCTCTAACAGGGAAAACGGGAGCATTTCAGCTAGACTTGTTAGGATCACGCAATGCAGGCCGACCTGCGCTGTCACCTACCATGGCCAGGAGCGACTGCAGCTCGATCTCCACGGTCTGCAGGCTGCGCTTCATTTCGGTCAGCTCCGTCCGGGCCGAGGTGGCTGCGCCCGCGTCGTCGGAGATCTGTTGCTGCAGGGTGGCACTCTGGAAGGCAGGGCGCAAAGGGGTTCACTGGGCCTGCACCCTCGGGGTGGTGAGGGCAGAGCTGATGGGGGGTTCCTCACCTTCTCGTTGAACCAGGCCTCCGCATCCCGGCGGTTCTGCTCCGCCAGGTCTTCGTACTCGGCCCGCATGTTGTTCAGCAGAACCGTGAGGTCCACCCCGGGCGCCGCGTTCATCTCCACGCTCACGTTGCCCCCGGCCGCGCACTGCAGAGCCTTCATTTCCTGGAGCAAAAGGTGAGCCTGACTTTAGGGGCCATTTACCCAAACCATTTAAGAAGAGTTTCCTAAAGGGTTGCTTCATGTCTCAAAGACTGTGGTTTAAATTCCAGTGTATAATGCGAGGCGTAAGATTTTTTCAAATGGACTCATTCGACCCAGAGTCATGCCGATCATCTATTGAATTAGTGGTCTGTTAGTGAAAACAATCCCAAACAACACCGCAGTGAAAAGGCAGCATCCCCAGAGAAGTGTTTTATTATTTTAAAATGAGACGGGGATACAAAGACCAGAGAGTGACTAGGCACATAGCGATTGACTAAATGTCAGAGAGCGTTCTCCTGGATGGGAATGAAGCAGTAGGAAAAAAAAAAAAAAAGAAAGAAAGAAAAATCCCTGCCCACAAGGAGCTCTTACAGGAGGGACAAGAGCTATCCTTTATTGAGGGCTTCCCAGGCATTGTTCGAAGTGGTTTACATGCATTACCGCATTCAAGTCTTTTGACCTTGTTATGTGTTATGTGCTATTAGACTTATTTGACAGATAGGAAAGGGAAGCACAGAGAGATACAGGAATCTCCCCAGGTTCTTAGTACTCGAAAGGCTGGGATTTGAACACCGCAGGGTCAGAATGTGGTACATACTTGCTCCAGAGTGTCTGCTGTTAGTAACTACACTCTGTGGCCGCTCTGTCCTAGGACATGTTCTAGTCTGAATCATGAAATAGTCTAATCTGGTCAAAAAATGGATTTCTGGACAAATCAGCTTATCAGTGACCTGGACGTAGTTCCTTAGGTAGCTGACCTTTTTCATCAGTACTTGCTTTTGATGGATTGGTATCTCTGCTTTCTTAAGTCATATTTTTATGGCCTTAGGCCAGTGGCCTGCCAGTGCCCACCAAGAGCAAAAGATTTACATTGCCCAAGGAGACCACTGATAACTTGAAGTTATTTCCATATTTTTTGGGGTGGGGGTTGTGTATAATTCATGTGAAAAAAAATTCTTCTTGTTAAAAGAGTTTAAATGTTGAGTTGCTTGGGCCCTGGCCAGGTAGCTCAGTTGGTTAGAGCATCCGCCTGATATGCCAAGATTGCGAGTTCGATCCTCAGTCAGGGGGCATACAAGACTCATCCAATGAATGCATAAATAAGTGAAACAGCAAATTGATGTCTCTCTAAAAATCAATAAATAAAAATTAAAAAAAAAAGAAAATGGAATTTCTTGGTGTTATCCTAGGGGTACTGGTCACTGGTGAGTGTGGTAAATTTGACACTCTCAGGGGGATGTTGAGATGCCAGTGGCTCTTTGTTCCCACCCTCAGTGCATTCAGAGGCACCTTCTTTTTGTTTAGGTGTCTTTAAGGAGGACAGTGAATCCTGCTCCTACCCTAATGCCCACAGCTGGCTGGGCTGCTGTGGTTGCTATTTCTTCTCTTCTGGGATTGTTTCTTTTCCTGATGTCACACTCTCTGCAATGCCTGGGTCTGTTTTTCACTCTCCTGCTGATACTCTGGTGGCCTGACTCTTCCAACCCCCTGCTCTGGGACACTCTCTCCTCTCCCTGTTTCTCTTTTATTTTAATTTTTTTCTTTTGAAGTACTCCTTCTCTCTCTCCCTCTCCCATAATTTTACTCTTTGGGGACAGTAGATTTGGTTTTTTAGCCATTTCTACCCAATGATGGGGCACATTTGTCATAGGTTGTTTTCAGAAAATTTGGCATCTATGATTTTGGAGACTTTTGCAATTACATTTGGGGTAGTACTTTTTTTGTGGGGGGGGGGGTTGAAGTTTCCTGGTGTTATGCGTCAAATTATGGAGTTATCATTGTGTAGGGTTCAATATTATAGTAATAAGCTCATTAAGTAGTGAGAACATTGACATCGTTTTCTAGTCTGATAGGTCTTTTGCTAGAAGATTGACCGCAAGATAAGCCTATGTGAATTAAAGAAATAATGTCATTGAAAGAAAGATGGTTGCATTAATGCAAAAGTAATGTCATATTTTCAGAAAAATAGAATATTATATCGGTCTCAAAAATGGAGGGATCCAGATCAAATTACTAACATTTATTACCTTGAGGGATGAGAGTAGAAGGGCACAGTGAGAGAAATGAAATTCTTTCTGTATAGCCTGGGCATTGTTTGAGTTATTATAATGAGCGTGAATTACTATTATACATTAATTGTCCCCCGGAAGTATTTCAAATGTGTGCAATTGTGATGTGACTAGAAGTGAAGCTGCTCCTACCTCTTCATGGTTCTTCTTGAGATACGTCATCTCTTCACTCAGGGATTCGTACTGCAGCTCCTGGTCGGTCCTGCAGAGCGTCAGTTCATCCAACACTCGCCTTAGCCCATTGATGTCGGCCTCGGTGTTCTGGTGAAGGGCGAGCTCATTTTCATACCTTGAGAGGCATTAAGTGAACATCAGCACAAGTGAGACCACCTCAAGAGACAGGACAATAATGCCTCAATTGCTTTTAATTGAAAGTTAGACATTGAGTTCGGAATCCGAATATTATAAAAGTACACAGAGAAAGCCCTCTTCTCTCCTTTCACCCAATTCTGGGCAGGATAATCTGCAGATATCTAATCACACAAATTCCACTGGTATATCCCAATTAAATAAAACACACCACTTTGTAATTTTACCTTGGTTAATATTTTTTACTTAGTCAACAAATATTTACAAACATCTTTGCTCTTGGCAGTACACTGAGTGGCCAGATTATTATGACCACCCCATCAGTACAATGAAGTGAATTAGTTATGCAAATAATAATAATAATAAAACCTGAGCTGCGGATGACTTCCGGCTAAAGTAGGTGACAAAATAATCACACTCTAGAAAAAGTTCCCTGTCTATGTACTGTGTTAAATAAGCATTTCCATTTCATCCCACATAGAACGAAGTGCAACCTAAGAGATTAAAGGAAGTAATGCATGTTATAATATGATATAAAGCATGTTATAATCTTTCAATTAGCTATACTTAGAATTTATACATACTTATTACATTGCTGTGACAAAATATCACTGTATTTCTATGCCTGCCTAGAATATACACTGAGTGGCCAGATTATTATGACCACCCCATCAGTACAATGAAGTGAATTAGTTATGCAAATAATAATAATAATAAAACCTTGAGAGTATTTGCTTAGGAAGTTTTCAATTTTCAGTATTTTTGGAAGTGTCAATGAAATACTGATGGGGTGGTCATAATAATCTGGCCACTCAGTGTATATTCTAGGCAGGCATAGAAATACAGTGATATTTTGTCACAGCAATGTAATAAGTATGTATAAATTCTAAGTATAGCTAATTGAAAGATTATAACATGCTTTATATCATATTATAACATGCATTACTTCCTTTAATCTCTTAGGTTGCACTTCGTTCTATGTGGGATGAAATGGAAATGCTTATTTAACACAGTACATAGACAGGGAACTTTTTCTAGAGTGTGATTATTTTGTCACCTACTTTAGCCGGAAGTCATCCGCAGCCAGCCTGGCATTATCAATCTGCAGAATGACATTGGCGTTAGCCGTTGTGGAAGAGATAATCTAGAAGAAATCAAGAGGGAGAACATAACAAATAAGTTGCTTTTATAATTTATTATTTCAGGAGATAAGGAATGTTACACAATGAAACTCTTGCATAAAAATCTGACTCCCTTAGGTAACAACCAAAATGTTTAAACTTTAATTTTTAAAAGTTACAGGTATGGTTATACTCATATATATGTTTTTTTCTCATATACTCATATAACTTTAGAGCATAATACTTTCTTATCAATGAACATACTTCAAAATAAAAAAAATAGTGAAATTATTAACATTTAAGCTACATGGACATTCTTGAATCAAAGTGCCTACCTCTGACTAAAAGGAAGAATTATTTACCTAAATAAATAAATAAATGCAATGTAAATTACAGGTAACAGTTATAAAGCATTTCTTGTTGTAGCTCTGTCTTTTGCAAGGTAATTCTTCATTTTAAATACTTGGAATAGTTTCAAGTTTGCGATTTCTCACCTTACTCTTAAGATCGTCGATTGTTAGGTGGTATCTACTGTAGTCATGATCAAGTCCACGGCAGGATCCAGGACCATATTTTTCATACCAACTCTTGATTTTTCTCTCTAATTCAGCATTTGCCTCCTCCAGAGCGCGCACATTATCCAGGTAGGATGCCAAACGGTCGTTAAGATTCTGCATGGTCACCTTCTCGTTCCCAGAGAGGAGGCCCCCTTCGCTTCCAGCAAAGCCGGCACAAGCTGCATTGCCAAAGGCACCACCAGCCTGGTTCCCACCAGAAACACTGCCCAGGCTCCCTCCCAAGGCACAGGGAAGTCCACTTCCAGCAGCAGAGCTGCCACATGCATTGCCGCCTGCAAAGCCCACGCCTCCACCGGCTGGTCTGACGGATCCAGGTCCAGACCGCAAGCAAATACGCCTGGACCCACTAGAAAATCGGAGAGACATGGTGGTATGAGAAATGTTCCTTGTCTGTGGATAGCTGTAGCTTCAAAGGAGAACAGAATATTGTGCACTGATGCTTTCTTTGAGCTTTTATACACACCATTTGGGATGTTTCTATTTGAGTTATGCATGCCAAAAGAAAAATGGCATCATTCAGATTAACATGAAATTATGTGTAATTGGATGATCTAAAAAAATTAATGTCTACCATCTCTGGCTGTTGCTTCAGGGTGTTTGTTATCTTACATATAATAGGGTTCATTCTATATTAAGTTCATTATTTTAACTGCTAATTTTGAATGAGTAATCCTTTACTTTCATCTTGATCCTAAGAATATACCATCATTATCTGGCACAGGATATTATAAAATTTTAAAAGTTAAGTAAGACTGTAATAGGGTACCATCAGCTACAGCAGAGTCTTAATTACCAGAGAGGTATATAAAGAACCATTAACAACAGAAACACATATTTTATCCCACCAGAACAACAACAAAAAAAGTGTTATTTTAAAAAATATAATCCTGGTAACTTCTCTGGTCTTACCAGGATTTTAACATCTACTAATTACCTTGAACAATAACATAAATATTGACTGATTCCTTTATTTAACACCCTCCCCCAGCTAAAAGTATCTTTTCAATTGAACCCAGAGAGGCTTGCAGAAAGGGTTCAGATAATTGTTAAAATGTGGATAAAACAGTTTCCACCTCAGTTTGTTGAGATTCTAAAGGAGATTACACTTAGCACAGTGTCTGGCAAATGAAAAACTGTCAATGAAGAGCAGACGTTGTTATTGTTATTATTATTGTGTTACAAACTGTGTGTGTGTGTGTGGGGTGGGGTCTGGGGAGGTCAAGCTGGGAATAAAGGTGAGGTGAGTAAGGAGAAGTGACCCAAGGAGCCTCCTCTTGAAGCAGTAGTGAGGAGGGTGGGGGTGAAGCAGGTGGAAAGGTAGGAGGGACTTGGTTGGACTTGACTGGTTTCAGGTTCAGGTATAAAGTTGGTTTGTCACCAGGACAGTCAGGGTGTCTTCTGGAACTGGGTTGGCAGAAGCAGTCCAAAGCCTGCTCAGCCAGTACTTGTCACCAGCATCAGCATGGCCTTTAAATGAAATTTGGCAAAGTTGTAAGATCTTTTTATTACTGCGAAGAACCTCAGATTTCACGTAATTCAGTCCCTGTTTTTGGAAGATGAATCAACTGAGACCCAGAAATGTTAAACAATTTGCTCAGTCACCAGGCACATGCCAGGGGAAGACTTGGCATATGTTCAAGATGGCCTTGAGATTCTGGCATCATGAGCATATCTTATATATACTCTAAATGAACCATGCTAATACATATACCTGCGGCACATATTGTCATCAATAGTATTAACATGTAGTATAAATTGTAAAAATTATTCTTTTAATTGTTATTGGATTACTGAATCAAAATATTAAAGAATTAGAATATTAAAGTATATAAGGAATTAAAAATCTCTTCAGTGCCTGATTATTAACTGTACATAATAATACTTAGACAACTTATAGATGTAATGTGTCTATATCCTGCATATGGAAAGAAACTACTTCTAAAAGAGCATTTGTGACAAAAAAGGCAAGAAGTATAAATTTAAGTAAGTGGATTCTCTGCAGTCAGTATCACCCTTGGCAATCCCACATTGTTAACCACACTTGCCCCTGCCCTTCTATTTCCACCAGGGGGCAGTGTTCACCTTCAAATGGATATTGCTTAGATTCTGAACCTCTGCTTTGGCCTTAACTAGAAATTATTAACCCCTGATCAGAAGCAACCTTAATATTGAGCTTTTCAAAATGCCAGAGCACAATGAATATAAAGACAAGATTTCCTTACATTTATATGGTGCTTTACAGCTTCCAAAGTGATTTCTTGTGTATTATCTCATTTGGACCTTACAAGGAATCAGGAAGAGAGGTTTCTTTCCTCTGATTTTAAGATGAGAAAACACATGTTTCTTATAACAACTTACGTTTTTTGAAATAAAACTCATAACAACATGAAAGGAAATTTTAATGAGCACCTACGATGCACCAGGACTGTACTAGTAGCAGGGAACACGAAGGGGAAGAAAATAGCTGCCTCAATCTCTTATTGTGAATAATGCTGCTGGAAACATGACCCTGATTTCAATTCTTTTGGACGTTATTGTTGAATTATATGGTAATTCTAATTTTGATATACATATATTTAAATATATTTTTATTGATTTCAGAGAGGAAGGGAGAGGGGGAGAGTTAGAAACATCAATGATAAGAGAATCACTGATCAGCTGCCTCCTGCACATCCCCTACTGGGGATCGAGCTCACAACCCAGGTATGTGCCCTGACTGGGAATCGAACCGTGACCTCCTGGTTAATAAGTCGACGCTCAACCACCGAGCCAGACAGGCCGGGCTAGTTTTAATATTTTTGAGGAACCATAATACTGTTTTCCATAGCAGCTGTACCATTTTACATTCCCACCAACATGGCGTAAGAGTTTTGATTTTTCCACATCCTTGCCAACACTTGCTATTTCCTATTTTTTGTTATTTTTAAATTGAATTTATTGGGGTGACATTGGTTAATAAAATTATATAGGTTTCAGGGTACAAATCTATAATACATCTGTATATCATATTGTGTTCACCATCCCAAGCCAAGTCTTATTTTTTAAATAGCAGTTACCCTAATGTTTGCCTTGCATTTCTCTAAAGATTGTGAATATTTTATAAATACTTTTTATTGATTTTATAGAGAAGGGAAAGAGAGACAAAAAATAGAGAGATGAAGAAACATCGATTCATTGTTCCACCCATTCATCTGTTGATTCTTGTATGTGCCCTGACCAGAGATCGAACCCACAACCTTGGCATAGTAGGATAATGCTCTAATCAGCTGAGCTACCTGCCCAGGGCTTGTCAGAGAGAATTTAATATAAATAATTGTTTAAGGAGATATTGGAAGATTGAAAAGGTTAGACAACAGGACCACCATGATTCAGACCTTTCAGAAATGAAGATTTTTCTCACCACACAGATAAAGAACTCTGATTCACTGAGATCCTGGCTTATGAATGGGTAGAAGAAGAGACAAAGCTTAATAACAAACAACTATCTACACTAATAAAAGAGAAACATGCAAATTGGTGTCACTCTGCTACACCCACCAGCCAATCAGGATGAGTATGCAAATTAACCCAACAAAGATTGCGGTTAATTTGCATACGCAGGTGCGGAGCGAAGACTGAAGATGACTGAAGACTGAAGACGACTGAAGACTGAAGAGGCTTGCCTTCTCCACTGCGGCCGGAGTGAAGGCCTGGGTCCTGGGTGCCGGAGGAAAACTGATGCCGGCAGCCAGAGGAAGGAAGGCCTATTGCATGAATCTCTTCGTGCAATGGGCTTATAGTCTCTATATAAAAGCCTAATATGCAAAGTGTTCCCTCTGGAGTTTGACCAATGGGAGTTCGATTGCTTGCTATGACGTGTGCTGACCACCAGGGTGTGATGCGGAA
Source organism: Myotis brandtii (assembly GCF_000412655.1). Lineage (NCBI taxonomy): Eukaryota > Metazoa > Chordata > Mammalia > Chiroptera > Vespertilionidae > Myotis > Myotis brandtii. Next base: position 4,203,950 of record NW_005355708.1, on the reverse strand, counting down.
TGAAGGCAGGGAGGCCCCGGCTGGCAGCTGGCAGCTGCTAGGGACCCTACCTGTGCATGAATTTCGTGCACTGGGCCTCTAGTCCTATATAATAAAAGAGTAATATGCAAATTGACTGGACGGTGAATGACCAGAATGCCTGTGGCTCCTCGCCTTGGCCAGCACTGCCCCAAGCCGGCCCCCCCACCCTCATCGGGGGCAGGGCCAGTCAGCAAACCGCCTGTGGCCCCTCGCTCCAGCTGGCCCCACCCATGGCCCCTCACCCCAACCAGCCCACCCCTGATGACCCTCATCAGGGCAGGCCGGCTTGACTCCACCAGTGCATGAATTCATGCACCGGGCCTCTAGTCTTATAATAACGTATTTGTATTTGTCTCAAGTCAGTATTATTGAATATGAACACACTTATCTTTTCAGTATGAAGAGAATGGCTATCTCAGATTATGAAAAACTAGAGGCCTGGTGCATGACATTAGTGCACTGGGGGCAGGTCCCTCAGCCCGGCCTGTGCCCTTTCGCAGTCTGGGAGCCCTCGGGGGATGTCTGACTGATGGCTTAGGCCCAAGCGAGCCTAAGCTGTCAGTTGGACATCCTTAGTACTGCCATGGAGGTGGGCTGCTGTGCTCACGAGCCGTCAGCCTGGCTTGTGGCTGAGGGGTGCTCCCCCTGTGGGAGTGCACTGACCACCAGGGGGCAGCTCCTGTGTTGAGCATCTGCCCCCTGGTGACCAGTGTGTGTCATAGTGACCAGTTGTTCTACCATTCGGTCGATTTGCATATTACCCTTTTATTATATAGGATACTCCAGGGACTTGGTTAACTTTGTTAGATAACAAATATTTTAAAAAGATAGTGTTTTTGAACACCAGTCAATATTTGCACAGTATGTGCTCTAAGAGTCCTTACCCAGCAACATGTGTTTCAGGGCTTTATAATGTGGCATGCTGGGACTTCAACAGTGAACCTCAGAAGACTGGCCCCCCAAAAGAGTGGCTGGGACATATATAATAGGACATATGAATTAAGTGGAGAATCTTTGAACTATGGTATTATTTGGTGCCAAGCAGGTCATGGAAACTTCACTATAGGGAAATTTATTCACATTGAAATAGGATTTCAGTTATCAATTTGGGGTACAGAGGGTAGGGTTTACCGAACAGGAGTTCCAAGCAAATGGCTTGGGGACCAGGGCTCATGTCCTGGGGAAAACTGGAGCTCAAATCAGGAAGAATATTGAGGAATGCTATTTGGTAGACATGGGTAATACAGGAATCCACCAGAGAACATAAGGTAGTCTTAGGGGCAGAATAACTCCAGCCCCTACCCACCCCATATACTAGCAGAGTATGAAGTAATGTAATTTGGGTTCTTATTGGCTGGAAGACGTGGTGATGGGGTTGATCCTACAAGTACCAGATTTTTAGTACTGATCACTGGGCAGGGTTGGCCAAGGCAAAAAGAGAGGTGTCCTTTCAGTCACATTGGCATCACCTGGCTTGACAGTGCTTCTCCTGTTCATCTGATGGGCACTACACAATTTTGTGTGATATGATTTCACAGTGTTAGAAAGCACTGGAAAATATCTCTTAAGCTGCATGGCAATTGGGCAGAAGTAATATAGTAATGGGAAGGAAATACGGGAAGGTAAATGTGAGAAGTCAAGTAATCATGAAATGTGAAATTTCCAATTAACTTTATTTTGGGGTCTGAGTTGAGAGATTTTAGAATTTCCAGGCTTATAATTCAAAGACAGAGAACTGGGATCTATCCACATATTATGTATCATTAAGAAAAAATAAGATTGGAGACTCATGAACTTCTTACTCAGTGAGGTTACTGACATTGATCCAACATACCCATAAGGTTAAAAATGTACTCAGAGAAATCCTAATGACAATAATCTCTTCAAAAATTTATGTATAAATCAACCTTCAAAGGCTATAGTTGACTAATGTTTAAGGTTAAAAATATAACCTAATTTAAATAAATACAATTCTGACCAAGTAAAATTGTTTGCATCAGTAAGAAAGTTTATTGAGTTCATTAGTAGATGAGGATAGAATTTTTTTTTTTCCCTTTAAAGAACACTTTCTGGTAAAGTGAAAAGAAGAAATACAGAAACCACAAAAACACCTTTTAGACACCTTGTTTTCAAAGAGGGAACCTATTTCCATAGACCATTAAGACTGAAGGTTCTGTTCTTCTTGGAGGTTCTGTTTTCCATGCATCTGTGCAAAGTGGCCTGTGTGAAGGGAGACTCTTCCCGCCTGATGTAGTTTATTTGTAGTGTTTCTTGGTTTCTGATTCAACCTTAGATGAAAGGACTCTACCATCAGGTGTCACTTCTTCAATAATTGTCTTGATCACTCTGGTTTTACTGTTGTCTGCATGTGAATCACGAAAAAGAAAATAGAATTTAGACTAAGCAATTTGGGGGGGGGTCCCCCACTAATTAACAAGCAGCATTTCTAAAAGAAAAAGACACCAAATTTAAAAAAAGAAAATTTAACTTTCTAAAGTTGCTTTAAAAATCTGAGCAATGTTTAAGCGATAGCATCTTAGACTACGCAAGTTTTCCTTCAAGATGGGTGTCCAGAGTATAATTTATTTAAAAATAAAATGCAAAGTGGGAACCCTAAGATTTTAATTTTTTAGAAAGTTAAGACGAATTCTTATTACCCCAGCCAGGTTCTCCTGACCTTGGTCCCTTAGATGAGGACTCCCCAGTGGACCCGGAAGAGGTCTTGCGGCCTCCGCCAGAGCTTCCG